>NC_043712.1:16003338-16077787 GCF_006229205.1 Suricata suricatta | reverse complement strand
GAGAGAGAGAGAGAGAGAGAGAGAGAGAGAGAGAACAAGTGCACATGGGAGAAACAGAGAGAGAGAGAGAGAGAGAGAGAGAGGGTGAGAGAGAGAATCCCAAGCAAACTCTGCACTGTCAGCACAGAGCCCAATGTGGGGGTCGACCTCACAAACTGCGAGATCATGACCTGAGCTGAAGTCAAGAGTCAGATGCTCAGCCAACTGAGCCACACAGGGACCCCATTAACTTCCCTTTTCTTCCTCTGAGGACACGGAGGGGCACAAGTCTAGCAGCTTCTTCTCAAAGCCTCCTCACCCTTCTCTGCTGGGGGAAGTTGGTCCGAGGTCTCCAGCGCAGTCTGCCTCTCTGCCTCTGTGGGAATCTCATCTCACACAAATCCTATAATTAGAGGCTCCCAGCCCCTTCGCCGGAGATGCATCTGTTGCCCTAGATTTGCACCCATTTGACTGTGGAGAGATAATCACGGAGCCTGCTGCAGTCTGCAGCTTGGCAAAGACAGAAAGAAACTGAATAAATTTCTGGTTTCGGGAGTAGGAATCCCCCACTTACATCACACCCTACTTCCTGTTTGCCTGCACACTTGAGTTCAAGACACAAAATCTTGGTTTTTCGTTTTTCAAAAACCATGTAAATTAAACAAGCAGTAGAAATATGCCTTAGTTTTTTTTTTTGTTGTTGTTGTTTTGTTTTTGTTTTTTGGATTGATGAAGATTGGGAGGCTCAGAGCAACAGAGTATTTGACTTCAGTCAAGGTTTTATTGCCTCCATGGGGGAAAATAAGAGAAAGTAAAAAAAAAAAAATATTTTCTCTTAAGATTATCTGCTTTTGATGTATGTATGTATATAAGCATATACATTATTAATTCAAATTGTATATTCAAATTAACTTTAAAAATATTAGGAACATATACATGTTGTAAGATATCTATGAAACACAGGAAAGCATAAGGAGGAAACTGAAGTCATGCATTTTATCACCATTCAGAGATAATTTGGGTTGATATATAACTTGTGGATGTGTCTACATAAAACTTTTACAAAATCAGGATTATAGGGGCACCTGGGTGGCTCAGTCAGTTAAGCGTCCAGCTTCAGCTCAGGTCCAGCTTCAGCTCAGGTCATGATCTCACCGTTCGTGCGTTTGAGCCCCATGTCGGGCTCTGTACTGACAGCTCAGAGCCTGGAGCCTGCTTCAGATTCTGTGTCTCCCTCTCTCTCTGACCCTCCCTGCTCATGCTGTCTCTGTCTCTCAAAAATAAATAAAAAACATTTTAAAAATAAAAAAAATCAGGATTATAATACATGCACATCTAGTTTTTATTTCACTTAACTTTATACCATAAACACTTCCCCAGGTAATTAAGTATTCTTCAAAAACATAATTTGGTGTGGATATGTCTATGTCTCGGTCTGCATTACTGGATCCTTTCCTGATATTCGATTTGAGGGGAAAAAAGGAAACCGAAACTACTGGGGGAGAAGGAAGCTCTGGGTTCTACCCCTAGTCCTACAACTTAAGAAGCCTTCCCCTTGGGTGTTTCCATTTGCCTGTCTGTGAAATGGGGATGACTGTCCTTCTGCCAGTCAGAGACCCTGGTTGGGAGGCTCCCACGAAGCCCGAACGATGGGCTCTCCCAGGACTGCAGAATTGCCTGGTGCCGCCTTGATTTTTGTGTTGGTAAAGCCTCCTGTCGCTGTTGTTCACTGCTCTATGCACAGCGCCTCGCGGGAAGCATGCTTTTATCTGTTCTGCAGGGGGGCCGTGCACGGACGGTACAGTTCACAGGAAGCAGCTCTGCTCCGTTTGTCCTCCTGTATTGTCTGTCTTGATGAAAAATGACCAGTTATTATTTCCTACCTTTGGGTCTGGGAGGCCCGAAAGAAATCAGTAGCCACATAAAATAGCTGCTGTTATTGTAACAGCCTTTTCATTGATGGATTTAAGTGTAAGGTGTTTGGTATCGATTGCTAGCATCTGTCCTGGGGAGCCTGCGCTGTGGGGGAAGCAATGATAATGGTCGGAATGGCATCACCAGGGGCTACTGCGTGCTGAGAGGTTTCCTGAAAGCTGGAAGAGAGTGGATTTGAGCTGCGGAGGTGTCTTGCTTTGCGGGATAAGTGTACACCCACAAAAGGTGTTTTCAAAGGAATAACCCTGTAAAGTAAGTGCTCCTTCCTTAAAGGATTATTTTTGATTTCAGAGGATTGCAATTTTCATTCCCAATTTGCTAGTCAGTTGGTTCTTTATTCTTATCTTTCGGTATTTGTGATCTTCCTTTTCTGCAATCAACACTTAAATGCAAAAAAAGTAAACCAACAATGATGCACACTTTATATCTTAAATGAGTCCTGTAATATAATAAAACACTTAAATATTTATCTCTCCTTCTGTACTTCCTTTATTTCTGCCTTTTATATTTCCTTCCTTCCCTTTCATGCTTGAATTGTTCCCTCCACCACATTGTTGACCTTCAGAAAACAAAAGCAAAGAGTGTCTATTGCATGTATCAAGATGAGATGTGAAGCAGGATGAGAAGCGGAAAGTTGATTATGATGTAGTCTTTGCCGTCAGAGAAACCCACTTATGTAGATCATATAAGCATGTATGCATTCTCATGAACAATGGTCTTAGTCCAGAGTGGAGGCAAAGGTAATGGAGCAGAGGGGATAGATTCAGAAGACAAACCAAAAGCAGATGACTTGATATGAAAAGCTGAGCAGAGGAGGGAGCAGAGATGACTAAGAAGTAAGCCTCGGTCAATGTTGTATTTGACCACTGATGGAAATAAACAGGGATTTCCATCATAGGAAACAATCAATTCTGTCACCCAAGTAGAAATGACTGGTCAAACATTAGAACTCTGGTGCTTAGGAACTGAACAGAGATGGAGATTTAGGAGTCACTGGCAGATAAATAAAACTAGAGTTTTAGAGTAGGTCGGTTCTCATGGGTGAGGGAGAGAAGGAAGAGTGTGCTAATTGTCAGTTTCTTGTTCTTGCCCTACCACCAATGCAATCCCCCAGAAGAGGCAGACCTTGATAATTCTGGTCTCAGCTGATGGAGGGAAGAACAAATCGGTAGGAAGTCAGGGAAGTTAGTGTTAATGTGTTACAATGTCAAGGCAGCCTAGAATACTGTAAGATGAGTCCCCCTCACCTAACAGATAGAAGAACTTGAGCCCAGGGAAACAAAGATCAGGTCTATGGTTTTTAAAATTTTTTTTAATGTTTGGTTTATTTTTGAGAGAGAGAGAGAGTGAGAGAGCGAGCATGAAGGGAGGGAGGGTCAGAGAGAGATGGTGACACAGAATTGGAAGCAGGCTCCAGACTCTAAGCCAGCTGTCAGCACAGAGCCCCATACAGGGCTCGAACCCGCAAACCGGGAGATCATGACCTGAGCCAAAGTTGGATGCTTAACGGACTGAGCCGCCCAGGCGCCCCTAGGTCCATGTTTTTGATTCACATTCCTCAGGTTTTTAAATCTGAAAGACTCACCTCTAAACCCTGGATCAGCTACTTACCAGCCATCAATATAGCTAACCTCTTTGAAGCTCTGTTTTCTTATCCATAAAATAACACCTTGTGGGATGATTGTGAGCAACATGGTGATATCAGGCAAGTGGTGCATCTGATGTGGTGTTCAGTACACAACCCGTAGTGCTACCCCCAAGCCAGCATCCTCCTTTGAAAAGTCGTAGGGACTATTGTAAATCATGTGCCTCCATTTAATAGCTTGTATCCTCCTTGCGGTGAACCCAGATGGATGGAGATACACTTTGGTTAGGTTGTTTGGGTGTTTGTCTCAAATGCTAATGATAGCTCACTTTGGCAGAAGAGCAAACTCAGGCCAGTGGGGTTCTTGGAATATTAGTCCTATTTGTTAACAAAAGAATGTATCCGTCAACAGGACCTCCTGAGCGGGCATCTCACACAGAGAGCTCCAGAGGCACAGATGTGACAAGCACTACCTTCTCACAGGGAGTCTGGGAACCATTATAACTCCCTCCTCTGACCTAGAAGATGGCCCAGCGTCTTCTAATAGTTACCCCCCCAACACCCTCAGCAAGCTATGATTTTAAAACTTGCTTCTCAGAAACAGAAAAATTTGTTCAATATCACACAGCAAGTTGGTGGCAAAGACTACAGAAGAAATCTAACTTTCTAGATTCTAGTGAAAATGCTCTCTCTCTCAGTTAGAGACACTTTGTGTGCAAAGAGCTAATCACCACCCCAGCTGTTGAGTAAGGCTGACCACCTTCTTGTTACATTTTCTTAGGACAGTGAGAGGAACACTTGGCGTGTTTTTCCACTCATTTACCAATGATGCGTAAGGGTGTGTGAGAGAAATGGACCCAGTGAAATAAGTCAAGATATAGGAATTCAGGAAGGAATTGAGAGATTTGGGATAGAGACTAAGACAGAGAACTCAATCAGAGCTGAAATGAAGAGAGAAGGAGGAAGATGAAGAGAAAGACACTGAAACAAAAGTGTGGGGGGGTAAGACACAAGTGGCAGAGAATGATGGTAAGGAAGCAGAGCCACTTAGATGATAGAGAAGGAGAGCATAAGAAGAGAAATAAGAACTAGCACAGAGGATACAGAGACAAGGAAGCCCAAGGACGAGAAGGGGATGAAGAAGTAGAAACCTCCAGAAGAGAGTGTAGTCAATACCATGTCAGTACAGTGACAGACAGTAATGAGACTTATGATGACCATTTCATAATGTATACAGTTGCCAAAGCATTATGTTGTACTGCCTGTGCTGAAACTAATATAATATTGTATGCCAACTATACTTCAATTTAAAAAAATAAAAATAAATATGTACTAAAAAAAGGGAGGAGAGACAAACAACCAGGAAAATGTGTGGTTCTTGAAGCCAGCAACCAGCAGCCAGCAGCAGGGGGCATCAGAACTCCATGGATATTAAAAGATGATAAAGAGAGGAAAAGAGTATCAGAAGAGACTGAGGAGAGAGCATGAGAGGGAAATAGGACAAGAGAAAAAGGGTGTGAGACACCCTCCCTGTAATGTGAAATTAGGAAGAATAGTGAATGCCTTTCCTTCTGGGATCCTGCATTCAGTGGTATGGACAGCTCCCTGGGACACCTTCCTGCTCCACGTAAACACTGGAATTTTGGAAGTACTTGTTTAAATGATATCAAAGACTTTCCCAAAGAGAAGGAGTCCAAGGGACAAGGCCTGTGCTTGACCACCCAGTTCCCATGTAGTCAAAACTCATTCAGTTACACATGGCATATCTAACTGGAAAGAACTTACTCAAACATCCTCTCCCATTTCACCACCCCCAAAAAAGAATTATTAAGAGCATGCTAGGATATCTCTCAGATAAGGTAGTGGTGGAAAAGTGAGCCTTGGAAAGGAAACAACAACAATGGATTGCAGTTGGAACACTCCATCCCCACCCTCGAGTTCCAGAGTTTCGTCTTTTCTCCATCCTTGCTGAGCAGATCTTATTTTCCCCGCCTCCGCTATGCATCTCCTATTTCATCTGAGGTCTCTTCCTCAATCGCTTACCAGAGAGAAAAAGAAAAAGAAAAAACAAACAAACAAAAATCCTTCCAGTTTCAGTTTTTAAGGTTTCTGATTGGCTCAGCTTAGATCACTTGACTATCCATCCCCTTGGGTCAATCACAGCCACCAGGGCAGTGACATATTCTGATTGGCTCTGCTTGAATGACATACCCACTTTTGTATAGGGCTGGAGATGTGGATATTCCATGGTTGGGGGTAAAAGGATCTACTTGCAGAAGGAGGGATTAGAATCATGAACCCTGAAGCCACACCAATTTAGGTCTATGAAGTACACTGTAAAGTAAGTTGATTGTTACTCTGAGCTCCTTTCTCTCATCTGTCAAATGGCATTCAGTAACACCTGCCTTGCCCACATCCAGCACTCATGGTGGTCTGATTGGAATTCTGAGTGAATCACATTTCCTACTAGCAGGTGTGCAGACATGCAGACACAGACTGAATAGGAGAATCAGGAGACGTGGGTGTTATTTTTGACTATGACATATATATGCCCAGTGATAAGGATTTGAGTAAATTCCTTATCTTGCTGGATTTCAGTATCCTTAACTATAAAATATACATGTAAAATAACGAAGTTATACTGGGTCAGTATACTTTTCTTAGCTTTTGTAGTCATTAGACCCCTCTGCGTGTCTGAGGAAAGATAGGTGCCTTACTGCCTCCTCAATGTCAAGAAATTCATGAATCCTCTGTAAGTCTCTCCATAGACCCCAAGATAAGAACTTCTGGATTATATATGCCAATGAATAGATTGAAAAGAGGGGCTGCATTCTCAGGGTAAAAGACAACTGTGAATCAAGCAGGCATAAGTCTTTCTTTGGTTTAAATTCTCTTTCCTGAAATATCATGCATGTTTCTCATTATCTCCTTCCTCTGGTCTATTCTTTCTCTACTCTTCCTTTTTCTCCCTCCACCACCTCATCTCTTCTCCTACAGGTAGTCAGGTGTGGGTGTGATTGAAGTTTCTTTTCCATCTGTGTTAGCGGCAGGAAGTGTTGCTCTCAGGGAGATGGACGGGACATGTATCATCTCTTATCTGCATCTCCAAGAACTAAATGATTTCTTTCCCCAACCAAAATAAATCAAAGGAGAGGAATTTTAATTGTAGTCACCAGGTGGTGAATTTAGTATATCCACATGAGTCTGTGCTGGCAATGTTGTTGGAGGAGCTTGTCTCTCCAGGCAGGAGGATAATGGGATTGCAAGCCTCAAGAGCCCGGAAAGAGAGAACTCTGGGGATTATAACAGTGGCTTGCTTGCTTACAGTCAAACGAGTCCTGTAAATATAAAGGCCAGAGAAACACTGCCTTATGTCAGGGTTTTCTCCACTCGTGTTCCATTGTAAACAGTTTCACCAAGCGATGCACAGGGCTTGCTCACATCAGCATGGCCCACATAAGTCTATGATCATATATCCATAATTTCCCCATCATAAGTCAGTTTGGAGCAGTGGATAAAGCTCTAGGTTGGGGCTCAGCCACATCTGGATATATATCCATCCCCACTATTAATAAACATTTACTGAGTGCCTACTACATGCCAGACACTTGTTATAGACACTGAGGATATATCAGCAAAAAACAGAGGTTTAGAGCCAAGTTAAACACACACTTAGCTTATTACCTAGCAATCCCATTCCTAAGACTTTACCTAAGAAAACATTTTCACAGAGAGACTTGCACATGAATGTCCCTAGTAGCTTCGTTCATAATAGTCCAAAAACTGGTAGCAAGCTAAATCTTCATCATTAGGTCAACAGATAAACAAATTGTGACATATTCTTTAGAGTGGAATACTATTTGGTAAAAAAAAAAGAAACTACTGATATTCTGAAAAACATAAATGAATTTTGAAAGCATTATGTTAAGGAAAAGGAGCCAGATATAAAAGGGTACATACTGTATGATTCTATTTAAATGAGTTCTAGAAGAGGAAGAGTAAGTGACAGTTCTAGAAATCAAATCAGTTTGTTGCACAGGATGGGGAGTGAGTCACAGAGAACTTTTTGGGGTGTCAAAAAATTTCTAGATCTAATTATAGTACATTTACTTGTCAAAACTCATCAAACTATACATCAAAATGAATTTATTTAATTTCACAGAAAGTATAATGTGATAAAGTTGGAAAAAAGAGATGGATTTATTCCTAGCCCACATAGAGCTGTGTTCTGGTGTTGACAAAAAGTCAGCAAATGTAAGGCTTACCTAATACTACAGCAGGGGGCAATAGGTGTTAAGATGAAAAACATGCTTTAGGTGATTTAGGGTTTAGCGAATGGCAGGAAAGAGTTGTGTGTGTGTGTGTGTTTTAATGTTTTTATTTATTTTTGATACAGAGACAGAGCATGAGAGGTGAGGGGCAGAGAGAGAAGGAGACACAGAACCGGAAGCAGGCTCCAGGCTCTGAGCTAGCTGTCAGCACAGAGCCTGACGCGGGGCTCGAACCCACGAACGTGAGATCTGACCTGAGCCGAAGTCGGAGGCTTAACCGACTGAGCCACCCAGGCGCCCCAAGAATTGTTTTTTAAGTGGTATGATCAAAGAAGGCCTTTTTGGAAGCTGACATTTGAGAAGCCCTGAAGCAAAACTGAGAGCTGTATGAGGGAAATGTGAGGAAAGGCATTCTGGATCAAGGGAAGAACAAGTGAAAGGTCTTGTGATGGTGGCATATATGTCATAATCAAGGAAAGCCAGAAATGAGGGTTGACTGGCTAAGCAGAGTGGGGAAAGTAGAAAGTCGTGAGGCCTTACTCAAGGTCTCAGAGGAAGAAAAGAATCCAACTATACCTAGGTCGTCTTTGAGACCAGTGCTTGGACTTCTGTTTTTGTTCCATGATGGAAAACCATGAGGATGTTTTGATTTGAGGAGTGACACAGGTTGACCAAGGATGTAAAAGCTTCATTGTGGAGAAGATCCTAGATGTGGTTAGAGAAAGCATACACAACGCTTGTGCAATAATCTAGGCAAGATATGATGGGACTTAAATAGAGGTGATGGGACATGGTCAGACGCTGGGTGTATTTGAAAGCAGAACTAATTTGTAGGAGGATTTCATGTGGGAGATGAGAAAGAGAGTCATGAGGGATGGCTCCCAGGTTGACCCAATGACTGGAAGGAAGGAGTACCACTGTGTGACATTTGACAAGGCACTTAACTTTTCTCATTTCCAATCTTATTTTTGTAATAAAGGTACTAAATCCTGCTTCACAGAGTTCCCTTATGGAGTCAGGGACTCTAGGTAGAGTACCTAAGGCAGAAGGAATTGGATATCTTACTATAGATGTGTTCTTCATTAGTGAATTAGAAACCATCTCTTTTGTAGAGGACTTCCAATTGTGTTGTCTCAGTGATTATGATTTCCAGCTACCTGAGAACATCATTACACCCATTTTTTAAAGCCTGGCACTTAATGAAGTGAAGTAATGTGCTCAAAATGGCAAACACTGTTGCGAAGTGCTAGAACCCAAACTGAGTTTCTTAATATTGCACAGTGTAAGCCCTGGTGTCCTAACTCTGTCCTCTCCATATTTCCAGGGTCTTCTCTAGATGCTTAGTTCAATTTAAAGAAACATTTCTCAAACATCAATACTAGAGAGATGATAAATAAGCTACAGTTACTGCAATCCAAGGTATCTCTTTGAGCCCTCTTCAGAAGAAAATCCTATTGATAGTAATGATAAAATATTATCTCTCTTGAGTAAATAGGTGAATGCCTTGTGTTTTTTCTGGCATCATGTCAGTTAATATTCACATCCTCCCTATAAAGTAGGTTTTAATATTCCTGTTTTATAAATGAGGATGAGGCTTTGAAAACTTAACTTATGTGAGGTCAGACATCTAGCTTTGTCTGACAAGACAACTGTTATACCTCACACAATACCAGCCCTGATACCTTTTCATAGTCCCCTCATTCAGGAGAGAGTCAGCAGGTGGTCCATGGCATCACTATGTGCGATTCTAGCCCATAAATGTGGGAAAATACAGGATGGATAACACAGTAGGTCTTGAATGTCTGACTCCCAAGAAGTTCTCAGGTTTGCAGCTGACTGCAACCAGGTCATGATTTGGAGAAAAAGGATATCCAGTGAGTTCTATGCCTCTAACATAGAGGCCTGGGGAGTTCCTGCAGCTGGCCTAAAGTGAGAAGTTGTTCAGCTCAGATTTGGAGCTTTCTGCTGCCTTTGTGGCAATGCCATTAGGCAAATGAGCTGGTCTGAGGGAGGCCGATAAGGCTCAGGGAGAGAATGTGCGAGTCTTTCCAGAGGGGGGTCCTTTGAAGCAGCCACAGAACAATAAAGCTGCTGGCCCGAGATAGGAAAGACCTTGAAAAATAACCAAATGAGGGGCTCTTCCTTAATTCCTTGGAGCTGAATTTTATCAGGAAGGCCACTTGTGCTTATAGAAAGCTCTAATCGCTCACAGTGAGACACAGATTCTCAGTGAGACTGCAGTTGCTGATCAGGTCTAAATGTTCAGGATTCTGTCTAAAGACACGTTTCTCACTGTGCAGGCTGCCTGTTCTGGTCTCACAGCTTCTTTAGAGTTTAGTAAGCATCTGGACCATCTGAGAATCATGCTTACCAACGATTATTCCTTTCTCCCAGAAGAATTAAGTTTTAAGTCATCCCCTGGGAGGACAACACCTGTCTTCCTCATGCTAGCCTCAACAAAGATACATCAAGGGTCCATGACTACCTGTCCACCCTGTCCCTCAAGATGGATGGTTGGAAACCATGGAATCAAGAGCATCAGCCTGTCAAAATTTTATCCTTTCTCCAAGTTCTTCTCTTGGTCATTGGAAAGAACAATGGGTTTGGAACCAGAATACTCATGTTCCAGTCCTTTAGAAAAAGGTTTTATGTAAACCTTACATAAGTAATGACCTTTATTTGGGATTCAGCTTTCTTATTCCTGAAACAGAGATTATGGTCTTAATTCATAAGGCTATAGAAGGGGACAATGACAATACTAATTTTAAGGTGTCTCAAATTGTTTCTGGAACTTGTAGCCCTCATCATATTGGACTTCTTTTAATTCTCAGATTTGCCAGGATCTCTCAGTGCCCAAGACTTCCTTTACCTCTAAATTGTGCTTTCTGCTTCTTACTGTCCACCACATTCCTTCAGCTGGCTCTCATTTACTCAGCTTACCCATGTAAGTTTACACATTATTTCCTCTGGGAAATCTTCCTTGATCATTTCCCTAAATCAGGACAGGAGGATCCTCTCTCATAGCACTCTGCTCTTCCCGGTCACAGTGATTACTTAAATGAGCATTTTCTTGGCCATTTCCTGCAAAGTATTAATCCATAAGTGAAAGGACCATATCTTTCACAGATCTGTGTCAAAGTTATGTGTTTTTCTAGTTTATAGAACTCTTCCATGCTTTGTCAACCTTTGACTCCCATAATTAAATCAACATCCCTATGAGGTAAGTTGTATTAATCAGTTCATACAAATAATTAATATTTAAAGAGGTTAAGAAACTTACTCAGATGCTACTAGCTATTAGATAATAACTATAATTTGATTCTAGTTATCAATTCCAGGTAATAAAGTAAGCATTCATTAAGTACTCTAACTGCCACAAAGATGTATTAAAGGTTTACACTACAACTACACTATAAGGATATTTTCTTAATATATATTTTACAAACACAGCACCATGGTCTCAGAGAGGGTAAAAACTCATACAAGGACACACATAGAGTATACAGTAAAGCCTAGATTAAACTTGGTTCTATCAGATCCTGAATTCCATATTCTTCATCAGTAACTTGTCTCATATCCTTTTTCAAAGGGTCAGTAAGTTCTTTTGCACCAAAAAATCACTTCTTTACTCCACCCAAGGTTTTGTTGTTTAATTTAAAGATGAACTTATTTTCTCTTATTCCTTTCTCCATATATAAAAATTTTTCCTGTTCAGTGTTCCTACCAATGAAATCTATGACTTTGAATGTGGTTGCCAAGAAATTTCAAAGTTTTCTGAAGTGTTCTATAAAATAGGAAATTTCTCTGTAATGAGAGAAGTACAGAGCATGTACCTACCATCTCTGTTTAAAGGTTAACTCTCAAGTGTTTTTTTTAAATTTTTAAATGTTTATTTTTGATAGAGAAAGAGAGAAGAAGAGACAGAGTGGGAGTGAGGGAGGGGCAGAGAGAGCAGAAGACACAGAATCTGAAGCAGGTTCCAGGCTCTAAGTTGTCAGCACAAAGCCCGATATGGGGCTCAAACCCATGAACTGTGAGATCATGACCTGAGCTGAAGTCTGGTACTTAACCAACTGACCTACCCAGGTGCCCCAGCTCTCAAGTTTTATTACAAACTTATGTTCAGAGAAGAGGATGACAAAGTATAACCAAGAGTCCTTCAGCTCTTTCACTTAGGATATTTCAGAGGAGTTCAGGATCGTTAACTCAGGGAAAAGACTGGTGTGTGTGCGCGTGCACACGTGTGCATGCACAAACACATGCATCCTTGTGTGAGGCTGTGTGAGTTTTGTGACAGAAGTTAGTCATGATAGCAATCTTCAAATATCAGAGACTGATAAGTGGGAGCTATGAGAATAAAGGTCTTTCTTAATATAATAACATAGCTTATAAATCAGTTGCTGCATATAAATAATAGGCATATAAATAATCTTGTGAGAATAGTAGACATACCAAAGGACCTGGGGTCATTCTATGTACCCACATAGTGATTTCTCAGCTTCCTTTCAATTCTGAGAGTCCATTATTATATATTTAAGTTAGCAATTTCTAATGATAGTGTGGATAATACAATTTGGAGAGTTGGCTAGAAATAGGTAAAATATGACCTATTCATAAGAGCTTTGTGGACTTTCAAATACATATTTTCTTGACTAGTATGTTGACAAGTTGGTTGGAGGGTGTCTAATGGCCTCATCCACATGTCTGACAGCTCTTTGGGGTTGTTGACTTAGCCATCTTGATTCTCTTCCATGAAGCTCCCCACATGGCTAATTCAGGCTTCCTAATATGGTGCTTGGAAAGTGATTGTGAAAAGAAGCTAGAAGCCTTCTTGAGAGCTCCTTCAGAAATTGTGTAACAACTAGTCTATTGGTACAAGTCTGTTACAAGCTATCTCACATTTAGAGGTTTAACATCTCACAGGAATAGAAAAGTACCTTCTAAGGGGAAGATGAGAAATGCCACATGGCAAAGGTACATGTACAAAGGCATGGGAGGAGTTTGTGGCCATCATAATTTGCAATCAGCTACACATCAGAAGAGGCATTTCTTTAGCATCTTACCTAAATTCTTGGTGACTTCATACCAATCAAAATAATTACCACTTATGCTATACTAATGCATACTTTTCAAGTCTCCAGAGTTCTTTAAATTTTTTTCATGTTTATTTTTGAGTGAGGGAGAGAGAAAGCGAGAGGGGGAAGGGGCAGATGGAGAGCCAGGCACAGAATCTGAAGCCAGTGACAGGCTCTGAGCTGTCAGTACAGAACCCAACATGGAGTTTGAACTCATGAATCATGAGATCATACCTTAGCTGAAGTTGGATGTTCGCCGACTGAGCCACCCAGGTGACCCAAGTTCCTAGAGTTCTTTAATATCCACTTTCCTCTTTGATTCTCATAGCACTATCTCCTACTATATGATTGACTTAGGGCACATTGTTCCATATATTCAAGGTTCGATTCCTCATTCATAAAATGGAGAATGTTCTTGCTCTTGCTACATTTTACGGTTACATAAAATCCAGTGGGATAATTTAGGAATGGTTAATAGTGGCCAATATTTGAGATTTTAGTGGGTCTTTGTATCAAGAAAGGAAACTATAGGGGATCATATCTCCAGAATGCCAAGTTACCAAAAAAAAAATTTATGAATTACATCAATGTATGAGTCCTGGATACAGTTTAGATTTTGAAATACTGGACTTCCTGGGATATTTTATTGGTCTATTAGACAAAATAATGGATATATGAAATTTAGATTGTTCCACAATATCCAGTTGGTTTTATTTCATGCTGTGGTAGAAATACTCCACTTAATTCTATGTCAACCAAAATCAAATGATCTGAGAGCACTCATATATTATTTAAATCTTAAAACATGTCTTTACAGTTTGTCTACTCACCCATTTTCTGTTCTCTATACTAAAATTCTTTAAAGATTTTTCAAATCCCTTATAGAACTTGTTTCAGGGACAGCAAGGAGTGGCAGGAGAGAATTGTCCCTTATCATACCTCTCTTCTGTCTCTGACTTCCTATATATAATGGATCACTAAATATTCTCAGTGATGGTGTTATGGATGAGCATACCTAGGCTTGTTATCACCTGCTCAAAGACTCAGCTAGTTAGTGTCAGACCACAGAGTCAAATTTGGTCAAACTCCTAACAACAAAGGCTTGTATTGCTGTGCATTCTGAGAATGTTCCTTCTCAGAAAAATAGAGACCTTCGAGATACTATCCTCTTGTAGAAAAGAAATTTAAGAGAGTGCATATAAGGTGGTTATTGTGAGCAAAAATGAATCAGACAAATTTTGGCATCTATGAGAAGAACACAGAGAGTGCCTACTGATGTCCTGTGTGCTGCAGAAGCTGGATTAAGAGCAGGAAAGATCACTTGTTATGAGGAGCACTGTCTGTTGTATGTAAGTAACAAATCATTGAATTCTACTCATGAAACCGTATCACACTCTATGTTAACTAACTAGAATTTAAGTGAAAATTTGAAAAGAAAAAAAGTATGAAAGATAATAATAAAATGTCCCTTCAATTTCTTAAAGTGGTCCCTCATTAATATTCCCATGGCCACACAATATCTGCCACTTTCTCCTCCTTCTCTCTGCATCTTAGGGAAACAGAAGATATTTTGTGAGTAGAGAGCTCCCCCAGTTCTATTGGCCATATGCATATTTCACTTCTTAAAAGCTGCTGACAAATGGCAAGATTCGTTTTAGCGTCAGTCTACCATAAATTTATCTGTGTATTAATGCAGCTTCCCCAGTTCATGTTTTTGCTAACTACGAGCATCAAAATGTCAATCTGTCCTGAGGGGTGTATCAACCTCATGATCTGAACTCAGTAACAAGATTAGAGTATGAACTGCTCAAGAGCACACACTGCTTCAAGAGTCCAGGCATGCTGGAATCCTAATGTCAGAGAATCTTACAATAGTAGAACAAGACTTGTAGAATTATAGCTTGATATGTTCTTCCAAGTGGATGGAGTCTTTGGGTCCATCCTGTCTTGTTTCACTTTGCTTTTTGCAATTGCCCCGCCCTCATAACCTTAGTTTCTTTGTATATGGTATTGATGTTTAGGGATGGATGAATTCAAAGTCTGGTATTATCTTAACACAATAATGGGCATCATAGCCCATTGGAAGGCAGAAAGAGAAGAGATTGGGTAAAGTGGCATAATTCAATTTCATTGAGAGGCACTTATTACTAAACAAAGACATAAATGGACATGATTCATCATCGCCACTGTACAGGTTTCTCTTGTTTGTTTGTTTATGTGTATCTTTGCCTATATCTCCTTATTTTGGCAAAAAGCCTTTGCTTTTCCTTTGGAGCATCAGCCCTCCTCAACACTCTGATATTATCTATGAGGGTTGATCCAATCCCCTGGCCCCAGCCTGACAACTGCCTTATTCCATCTCCCTCGCCATAATTTATGAATAAGCATGGGACCCCAGTTAATCAAATGAGAGTGAACACTGGACTTTGGTAAAACATATAGAAAAGAAGTACTATTTTTTCCCTTGAGTTGCTGATGTAATGAGATGCTAGCCTGACGTGGTAATAACCTTCTGGCCATATTATAATAAAAGCCTGTTGAGAATGAAGCTACCAGAGAGAAAAGCAGAACCAAGATACTGAAAGATAAAAGCATGGCGAGGCAGAGATAGGGATACTCCATATTCCTCATCTGCCATAGTGAGTCAGGGCAGTGTGGCAAGTTCAGGGCAATGTTCTCTGAGTAGAAGTGGTGTATCCTCTGAGGAGGTGATGAGTTACATATCTAAAAAGGAAGCAGCTAGAAGTTAAACATGCAACTACCATGTGGCCTGGTCATTCAAATCCCAGGCATTACCCAAGAGACATAAAAGTATGCCCATATAAAGACTTGTACACAAATATTCATAGCACCCTTATTCCTAACAGCACCAAACTGAAAGGTTTATCAATAAATAAATGGCTTAAGAATATTGCAACATGTTTCTAAAATGGAATCCTACCCAACAATTTAAAGGAATAAGTTATTGATACACACAATAGCGATGAATCTCAAAATAGTTATGCTGAGTTAAGGAAGCCAGACAAAAAAGAATGCAGGATGAATGATTCCATTATAAAAAACTTCTAGAAAATGCAAACTGATCAATAGCAACAGGAAGGTATGTCAACAGTTGCTTAAGGACAGAGGTGAGAGACAAGGATTGAGTTAGGGCAGATTATAGACTGGGTTATTTTCTTGATTGTGGTGATGTTGATTGTAGTGATACATGGTCAAAATGTATCAGATTGTACAGTTTATATATGTGTAGTTTATTATAAATCAATTTTGTACAATAAAGCTGATAAAAACAAGGAATATGGAGCCTATGTTGGCCTGAGTCCCTGAGTAGGGCAGAGAAACCCTCCCAACAACAAATAAACTATATTAGGAAGAGGTCTCGCTGCAATAATGTTGTATAATAAATCATTCAAAAATTCAGTGCGTTAAACATTGACCACTTACTGTCCCATTTACAGGTCTGTGAATTGATTGCAACTTGGATGGGCTAGGCTAGACTCCAGGATCTAGGCTGAAGGTTGAGTTCAGGTCTATTTCATGTGTCTTTTACTCTAGTTACAGCAGTAGCTATACAGGCCATGATGTCTGCTCTATGTGTCCTAGTCTGGGCCAGATGGATGGGTAATAGCTACCTAAGCCATATTATTTTCATGGTGAATCATAAGTATGGGAGCCCAAGCCAAAATGGATAACTATATGTATGGCCTCTGCTCTTGTGATGTCTGCCAATGTTCCACTGTCCCAAGCAAGTCATGATTAAGCCCGACTTCAATGGGGTAGAAAATAGACTCAGTCACAATGTGAAAAGAAAAGCAGTGAATATTTATTTAACACAATTTACACTATTACATATCTGTACCATAAGTCAACAAACAGACCTTTGAATGTTAAGCCACTGAGATATCTGAAGGTTCTTTGTTTTAACACATGAATTTGTGCCCATACTAAGAACATTAGACATGAACTCAGATCCAATGGTAACTGCAAGTTTCCATTTTGTCAGCCAATAAACATTAACTTAAGCCCATTTGAGTTAGATTTCTCTCATTTAAGCCAAAAGTATCCTGACTATTATAACTATGCAGAACAATGACTAGCAAAGTGAGTCCAGTAAAACAAATCATGTCCATCATTAGTTGAGCACTTACCATGTGCCAGTTGCTTCACATTAATTATGCCATTTAAGCCCCATCATATGCAGCAAGGTCGGTATTATACACTAGACTTTTAATGAGAAAATGGAGATTTAATGTCTAAAGAAAAAGATAAGAGTCAAGAAGCAAACCCAGGTCTATCAGAACCAACATCTATTCTCTTTCCAAATTATGTTTTTGATCATGAGAATATCAACAAAACATGGCACCAAAGGCATTTACAATATTTTATCTCTAGACAAAGCTGAAATTCATTTCTTTCTGAGAGATCCACATCTATTCTGTATGTTTTAACTCTCTCCTACAATTTCCTTCAGTTGTTGTCAATCTTTACCCTTAGACCTAAAAATTCTTCCTCAATGTAAACAGTGTGGTGTTCATGGAGAAAGTCATGAATGTGCTGTCCAGCAACATGTGTTGGAATTCCCTATCTCCCATTCAGTGGTTGTGAGACCTTTGGAAAACCACTTAAACATTCTTCCTTTGTAAAATAAGAAAAAAAAATCATCTCCTATCTACCTGACTGGACAGTTAAATATGATAAAGGGAAAGCAATTTATAAACTATACAGTAAATACTATGTAGGATTAATATTTTCATCATAATGAAAGTTACTAATGATGATTTGGGAGAACTAATCTCTATTGATATAATTTTAGCTGTTATAACAAGTGGTGCCAGGGTGGGGATTTATAGCTAGAGGAGAGTGGTCTTGCCAAAGGACACTTAATTTAGACAACATAGACAGACACTGTATCTGTCTCTGTATAGGACAGTAACCTTCACTACGTGTGGTAGATTCAATACCACTCTAGCTGTAAGGTCTCTAATTACCCAGGGCTTTCTCCAGCAATCTCCAGCCCACTCCATGACCATCAAAAGATCCCCCAACACTGACTGTGATGCTTTTTCTTTTCTCTAAGAGGTCTTTATTAACTCCTCTGCCTCTGCTGGGTCCTGGAGGCAAGGTAGGTGATTAATGGCCCCTGAATTATGATCCAACCAGAAAGACTGTTGGTGGAGATTTATACTCAGAGCAGCAAGCTAGAATTCTTTCAACCCAGGTACTTGACATTCATTGCACAATTTAATTGTAAAGAGTAGTAGTTAATGAGAGCACAGGAGAAGAGGGTGAAATAGGAGCTGAGGTCTGGGCTGAAGGCCAGTGCTTTCAGCAGGGAAGTTGCATCCGGGGCAGGGGATGAACACACAGAGTGGACAAATTGCAGCAACAGAATGGGATTTTCATCATCATTATATTTTGTCAGTAAGGAAGCGGAAGCACAAAAAGACTAAAAAGTAAAGATAATAGCAACAACAACAACAACAACCGCCTTATTGTTTTAGTACCTTCTATGAACCAACCTCTAGGTAGGAAACTTTACAAGCACCAAAGCTAATCTCAAAAGCAATAAGGTAAAGTATCACCATCTTTATTTTAGCAATGAGAAATTTGAGGTTTAGTGAGATCAAGTGACTCATCCAAGATCATATAACAAGTCTTGGCTCTGAGATTGTAAACAGGGACTGTATGGACTTTGAAATCTCTGCTCCTTACAGTGCTTCAGAGACATTGTGTCTACTGTGACCCTTTATTGCTACCCCCAGTGTAGAATTTACTATATGCCAGACACTGTGTATACATCTTATCACTATTGTGATCACTTTACTAATGAGGAAATTGAGATTTCATATGGAAAAGTAGTATGCGCAAAGCCCTGTCCTGAGCAAGAGGCAGAACTGGAATTCAAAACAGTACTGTCTGACTCTGGGGATGAAGATGTGAGTCGCTACTATATCCAGCTACAGCTGCCACTAATAATCAACACTCTCACCATATACCCAATGCTATGATTCAGACTCCTTTTTTTAAGATATGCATGGCTATTGTCATGCTGCCTGCAGATATTAGGATGAGATGAATTGGGGGCAGCAGGACAGAATGTAAAAGGATGTGCTGTTTCTGTTACTACTGCATCCAATGGCATGAAGGAGATCCTACTTAGTAACTGACCACTAAATTTATTAATCCATGGAATCCACAAGGATCATGAGTTCAAAGTTAAAGAGTTAGCCATTTCCTACACTGGAACAACCCTGCTGCTTAATGAAACTACACTACCTTCTAACTGATTGGAAAATTGAACAAAACAGGCTGCCAGGAAGCATGCAAACCTCCGAGCCCTGCTAAGCTTCCTGTATAAATAAATTGCAAAAATAAAGTATCTTTTTTTACTTGAATATAAAAGCAAGCAAATGAATGTCTTTTGCATAATTGCTACAAAGGGCCCCAACCAGCCATTTCCATTTGCAATTTCATATTTCAATAAAGTTTTATTTATTTTCATTTGCAAATGTATTTGCTGCTTGTGAGAGAAGACTCATCATTCCAACTAGTGCCAGATTGTTGGGAGGAGCTTCCATGCCCCAAAATGGTCTTTTGCTGACCAGGAGACCTCTGAGCCTATCTCCTTGCATTCCCTTTCCCAGCTGTCCCTGCCTATTATTGTATTTATAATTTTCTTTCTCTCCCTACCCAATTGCCCTCTTACCTAGAGACTAGAAATGTGCTCACATCCATCCATCCAATAAATATTAATGGGACGCCTACTAGGTACCAAGAGCTGTTCTAAATACCAGAGATATACCACTAACAAGGCAGACAAGAGAACTTGCATTCATGGAACAAAAGATCCAGGCAAAAATGTGTTTGTTCAGGGTAAGTGTTTGGGGGTAGGCATAAGCAGTGTTAAGCCATTCCATGACAGTGGGCAACGCAGGTGTGGAGGTCCTGATGTGGGAGAGATCTTGTTGCCCTTGTGAAACAGGGAGATGTGGCTGGGATGGAATTGGTGAGGGTACAGTGGCAGGAGATGACTCTGAATAGGGGGCAGGAGCCAGAGACCATAAGAATCTTGCAAACTATAGCAGGTATATGAGAAAGAGTATGTTTCAATAGAAACAAACTAAAAACTAAAGATCCATGGAGCATTTCTTTGGCAAAGGAATAGAAATTCCTTTGGAAAGGTGTTTTAACATCAGTAGGATTTCTAAGCTCATATCACTTATAGGGGCTATAAATTGTGGTAGGAATGGTGGCAATCGATGTGACTCAGGATCCTTGAATGCTCAAATAATCATGACCCAGCCAGTGTCTGTGAGAGCTCTAAGGGAAAGATATTCCCCCAGGAGTCATGAGAGGGAGAAAAGTACACTCTTGATGTTCTTTATTCAAAACCCCAGGGTGGTTCCAGGGTGGGCTAAGCTGGGCTGTATAGGTGACTACTTTTGCCCATGCCAAGGTTATCACTACTATGATAAGAAAAGGCAAATCCAAGGAGAGAAGCAAATAATAATATATCATAGATAAATATTCTCTCCCTAAGGCTGAGAGCTCAGCTGATCTAATCTGTCAGCAGATGAATTTCCTTGGTTCTGTCTAGTTTCCCGCTGGTTGAAGCTTTGGTAGTTTCAGTTTTAACCTTTTTAAGGAAGGAAGATAGGAAAAAATTGGAAAGGAGAGTAGGGTAGATGAGAGAAAGAAAACATTTGCTCCCCAGATGATGGGGAAAGATGCTCATCTCAGGCCTCCAAGGAGCGAGTAACAACCAATAACTCCTAGGAAGCAGCTCTGGAGCCATCTTATGTCTAGTCTAACTTTCCTTTGGGGACACTTGGGCCTTGCAGTTCTCATCACATCAGAGGATGAGAGGAGACTCAAGAGGCAAAGATTCATGCAGGTGAGAGCTGATATAAATCATTAGCCAAATTAAAGATAAAGGACCCAATTTTCACCCAAGTTTGTAGATCAATCCCTTACAAAAAAAAAAAAAAAAAAAAAGAACTTGTCCAGTTTTACTATCACCAAAGATGAGACCAAGAACAATTTCTTTAATAGTAGTATTATCAGTTGAATGCATCAGGTAAGTGCTGAAATGGAATAAGGGAGACTTTCAACCAACCTCAGAGCCCCAGATTTATGGAATGGTGGAAAGAACATCGAAAGGCAATTTCATTGATTCCCTGCCTCTATTTTGCAGGTGAATACATTTGTGATCATATTAGAACTGAATTAGAACCCAGCTACTTCAGATTCCTTGGTCAGGGCTGTCTCAATAGTACCATGTCTCTCCTTTCTAGAAAGGCTAGGACATAAGGCATGAGGCATGGTGTTTGGAGTTTTTCCAAGTGGTTGGAAGCTTGGCCCAAGCTACCTCAATATGGAGCTGCTTATCTGGTGATGAATGCTATTATTTGTGTCCATGGCACTTATCATCCAGTGCTTACACAGAAGGACAGTAATTTATGGCTGTTGCATGTCTGGATTGGACAGAAGAAGAATGCCAAATGCAAGACCTAAAGATTTGACTTTCTTTGGCTATAGCTAATAATAATTACCTCTATGTTCTATAACCACCATCAGATTTCCCTCTAACTCATTTCTACTCTTTGCACATTGCTTTCCTCAATCTCCTCTCCTCTTCTCTCCTCTCCTCTCCTCTCCTCTCCCTTCTCTCTCTCTCTGCCTCTCTCTCATTAACTTCCAAAGGTCCCACTTAACCAATCTACCTGGACCCCAAAGATAAAGGAATAGAAGAGAAGGTGACATTGTTTAGGTATCTTTAATATACTAGGCACTGGGCTAAATACTTTCATACTTGCCTTTCCATTTAAGCTATATAATAATGCTGTTAAGGGTTGTTTACTCTCATTTATAAATGAGGACATTTTCCCAAAGTTGAAAGAGTTGATAGGTAATAAAATTCGAATTCAAATTCACCTCCATCTGACTCTTCAAATATGCTCTTTCCATGTATACTCATTTACAATCAGCACCCTTCTGTGTCTATCCAAACATCTTCTTGCTTCTTGCCCTGAGTATATTTGACAGCATATTTGTTTAATAAACACTGATATTCTATTATGTGCTAAAAATTGAAAAATCAAAAATATATGAAGTGGAATACCCACTCTCAAGCAGTTCACAGTTAGTACAGGCATGTATGCTTGGGGCTTTAGACAGATAAAGAATGCACATTAGTAAGTACATCTTAAGACAGAATTTTTATTCATTCATTTATTCATTCTTTCAGCAAATGTTTATTAAATACTTATTTTATGGCAGGCTTTATTCTGTGCCAGTGTTTATCAGTCCTGGCTGCATATTAGAATAACCTAGTGCACTTAAGAAAAAAAAAAAAGTAATCCCTGGATCACCCAACAAATTCTATTCAATTGACATAGGATGGGACTCCAGAATCACTGTTTAAAAAATCTCCTAGGGTTTTATAATATACAGCCAGAGGTGAAAAACACTCTTCCAGACTCTAGAGATACAACAGTAAACAAACAGGAGAAAAAGTGCTCAGGGAATTTGTAAGATCTACATCCTCATTGTTCAGATGAAGGAAGTGGTAGAAAAACAGGGAGAGCAGAAGATGAAGCCGGAATGGCCAGATTGCACAATAAATCATCTTGGGCCTTAAATTCAAAGGATTTGAAACAGAAGGAGGACATAAAGACTGAGGTACCTTCACATTCTACATTTCTGTGATTGGGACTGGGCCGAGGTGTCTACCATCCTAAGCATTTGATCAGACTGATGCAGGGTTAGACGTACTTTTCTGAGACTAGGAATCATTCATTTATTTAACATCAGTTCATTTTTAGGTAACTGGGTCAAAAGAAGATGGGAAAGAGACTTAAGACTTCCCTCCATAATCTTATTACGTGGTTGGCTTTTATATTATATCAAGCCAACATAGAGGACCAAGTGAGCATCTTTAAATGTCTTCCAGTTTTGCCCTCATTCATACTGTGAGTTTCACTGGGTTTATGCTAGTCAAGCTTTGGAATCAGACAAAACTGGGTTTGAGTTCCAGCTTAGCTTTGACTAACTGGGTGGCCTTGAGCAAATGATGCCATTTTTCAGTGCCTTAGCTTTCCCATTTGTAAAATAGTATTTGTGTAAAATAGTATCCACTTTCTTGGGGGGGTGCCTTAAAATTTTTTTAAATAAAAAATAAAACAGCATTCACTTTGTGAAGTTTCTGTGAAATTTAAAGAAGATAATGTACCTTCTTTTCTGGCTTAGAGTAAGTGCCACCTTAATATTAGCTATCATTCTTATTATCTCATTTTTTGTAATTATTGCATAATTTCATATATAAGCAAATGTGCTCAAATAAGGAATGTGACTAAGTCTGTAAAAGCAAATGAATATGTGAGTGCAAATAAATGAGATATATGCATTTAATATACTATAATAATACTATATGGGAAACACTTTTCTACTTTTCTATAAATATTAACTTCTTGTAACTCTGAGTGGATACTACACTTTAATATAGAACAATTTTTAGATAAAATTTATAATTTATAATGAGCCCGCATGTACCTGCCTCCCACCTTCAGCAATTATCAACGTTTTGCCAGTCCTGTTTTATCTATGGATTTTTATTTACTTTTCTGGAATATTTTAAGACAAAGTCAGGACATTATACCATTTCACCATTGAATATTTTAGTATGAAACTCTAATGAGGAAGTGTCTATGTGTCTCTATATCTGTCATCATCTATTTCTCTATACTTACTACAATGCTGTTATCATACTGAACAAAATTAACAATAATTCCTTAATATCAAGGATTCATCCATATCAATATTTCCTCAACTGCCTCAGAAATATCTTTTTTACAGTCTACCTGTTTAAATCAGACCAAAGTCCACATACTGAATTGACTAACGTGTCTCTTAAGTTTCTCTTTTCCTGCAATAGTTTGAAAGAATATTATTCTCACTTCATGTAACACATAAGGAAGATAAGGTACAGAGAGGTTAAGGCATGTGCTGAAGGTCACACAGCTAGATGAATGGATGTCACTATCTGTGACAGCAGAACATGTTTGGATATTTAGAGCGTTTCTCAGAGGGAGATGTTCACTATTCCCCACCCCTGCCTATCCCTGTGCCTGTAAGGCTAGATGGTATGGATTTTATCTTCAACCTCTCTCTAACTTCCTAAAACTACTACAAGGATTTCTTTAATTCTCAGCCATCAAATATCTGGTTCTAGTTCACTCCAAATGGTGAGGGAGAAGGCAATCTAAACTCTGTCCTCAGAGTTTTTGTAGATATTGTGGTGAATGTGAAGTTGAGAAAAACAAATGCTCTTGGGTCTAGGTCTTCTCATTCATTCATTTATTCATTCTAAGCATTTTTCGGGTTCTCTGTGGGCTTTACTCTGCACTAGGAACTCTGATACATAAGGGACAAGGAAGTTTCTGCCCTCAAAGAAATCCTAAGCTAGTGTGTATGCTGGAGTGGAGGAAGGAAGGGTTGCAAAGAGACAGTTCTAGTGCTGTAAGAGGTTCTGAGTTAGAAGGGACAAAGGATGCTATCAGAATATCTGCTCTTATGAGGAGATATTTCTGTAAGTGAGCTTCTAAAGAGAACCATATGGTCAGAGGGAATAGCAAGGTGCTCAGGTAGAAGAAATTCAGACTGACCCAGTTTCTGGAAGTAGTGTGATCTGGCTTGAGCACAAATATGAGAAGGGAGAAGTCCAGAGGTTCATGGTTAGAGAGGGTAGGAGGGCATGACAGGTATCACAGGCCATGGCAAAGAGCCACTTGTTTTGAAGACAATCTCTTGAAGGGATATATGGAGGAAGAGACATGTTCCGATTTGTGCCTGAAATTTCCTCTGGCTCTTCTGTGGATCAGTATCATTGTTGGAAGAGGCTGGAAACCAGCAGGCTAGGTGCTGGCAGTGAGAGAGGTGATGAGGAAACAGAAAGCCTTATCAAGTAGAACACAGAGATGGAAGAGTTGCTGAGGAGGGATTACTGCTTTTTAGTCTTGCTTCTCAGTTTCACAGTCCCAGAAGCTCTACCTTACCTTTATGCCAATAGTTATGGGGTTCTGAAGGAAACATGGTGTCAAGAATGAATACAAAACAAGGGGGCAGATGATATGGACTTTTGCCCTGTCTTCACCTCTTTCAAATTGTGCAGTGTGGTCATGTTGCTCTACCTTGCTGCCCTGTTGTGTCCTTGACTGTAATGTGGGACCATGCTAGCTACGTTCATTTCCTCAGAATTCATGGGAGAGTTGAATGAGCCACACCACAATGAAACAATTTGTACACTTTAAAGAACTTTATAATTAGGCATCACATTCTAGATTCTCTGAAACAGTCTCAAACCACAAGTAGTATCGATGTGGACAAATAGAGGGTTGGGACTCTGGCAGATTCCATTTCTGGGAGAGGCTTTACAATTCCTCCTTGCTTTGTACTGTGCTAGCAAATGCAATCTCGAAATATCCTCATAGGCCACATATTTGTCTCTCTCCAGTTTTGCTGTCACATCAATTTCTGATTGGAGTTACAATTTGAGTGGGGAAGCGACTTTTGGAAGAGACGTGAGTGCTGTCAGCCGAGGAGGAAGGGGGGTTGAGGGAGAGGGAGGCGGCTGATGTAACTCAACCGCGTTCTGGTTGGGATGTTGAATAAGTATAAAAGGTAAGCAGAAACTCAATTAGTAACCCCTGAACTCGCCCTGCGTTATCTCTGAGAACACACACCCTCTTCCATCCTATGCCTCCAAAAGAGAGCAGGCTTCCTGTCAAGCTATGGCAAGGAAGCATGCAGACCCAGAGGAAACAGAGAATGAAGCGACTCAAGGCTGATTCTGCACCCTCCAGCGTCTCCTGTTCAGGGTTTTCTGTAAGGATTAGGCAGTTTCTACCTCTGAGAGCTTAAAAGGAGATAATTATTCCTATTATGTTCAGAGTTTCTTTTCATTAAGTGCCTACTATGTGCTGCTCGGTCATGCCTTTTAATATTTTGTTAAGTGCTGGTATTATTGTCCTTATTTTACAAATAGGAAACAAAGTTCAGAAAAGTGAAGTAGCCACCTAGCTACTGAGCAAAGGATCAAGGATGGCTCATGCCATAACACATTCAATTCTCAAACTACTATGATTCTTTTATTTGTCAGTTGCTTCACTGCTCTTCCCTGTCTCCCTCCTTGCAGGGCCTCTCCCAGGCTGAGGACTAGGCTCTGTGTTCCCTGAAGGCAGGCTTGGCAATATGGAAGGTTGAATGGAAGTGACAGGTGTCACTGTTAAGCAGAAGCTCTAAGATTCTGTGTCTGCTTTGTCATATCTATCTCTCTTTTCTTTACCATTAGACAACTGAGGTCCCAGATTAAAGTGCCCAGTCAATCTGGGTCTCAAAGTAGAGACCATATATATAGAGGAGCGTCACAGCCAAAATGGACATATAGAATAGAATCCTAAGAATGGGGGATCATTTGTTATACAGCATAGTCTAGCCTAAACCAATTAATGTGCTATTCGAAGGAAATGAAGTTAAGAGATGTTAAGTATGGGGCACCTGGGTGGCTGAGTTGGTTACGCATCTGACTTTTGGTTTCAGCTTAGGTCATAATTTCTTGGTTTTTGAGTTTGAGCCCCACATGGGTCTCCGAGCTAATAGTACAGAGCCTGCTAAGTATCTTTTCTCTCCCTCTCTCTCTGCCTCTTCCCCACTTGCATGCACATTCTCTTTCTAAATAAATAAACAACAATAACAATTTTTTAAAAGAGAGGTTAAGTAGGTGCCCAACTATTAAGGAGTAAAGCTGAAACTTAAACTCAGCTCTGTCCTGCCTAAATTGTATGATCCTGACCATTGTATTATTCTTCCTCTGTAGTTCTGTTTTCACGAGACTTTCCTATATTTTATAGTGACTGTTTTGAAACAACATCAGGTAACTTTAATAGACTGAAGAGTGGGAAGGTCCTCCATAAGGAAGGAAAGTGGGTTACGGCAGGGATTTGTAATTTCAGTGAATGTACAATTCATCTGGGGATTTTGTTAAAGCACAAATACTAATCTAGTAAGTATAGGGTAGGACTGACATTCTGCATTTCTAACAGGGTCCCAGAGAAAGCTCATGCTTGGACTGCTCTTTGAGTTACAAGCCTGGGGGATGCCAGTTAGCTCTCCATAGTGATGACAGAATGGTAAGATAATGTAGCACTGCATAGCAGTTAGGAATGTATAGATTAGGGTCAGGCAAGCAAGGAGATAAGGGAGCAAAATCTAAGAAGGCAAAGTAGAGCAAGATGAACGTGTGTCTTCAGGACCTCAAGTGTGAGAGCCTCCTGGTCTAATCTGTTATGATTTGTTTCTAGGTTGATTCTAACAACTCAGTTTGAAAACTGAATAAAGATAGAGGCTAAAAGTGTACTCATATTTTATTTTCGCATCAGTTTTAATGTCACGGATCACTATAAGGCTATTCCACGGAGGATGTTCTTAAAAGTAGTACAAATATAGATTCTTTTCTAATCAGACAAAAATAAAAGTTCAAAATCATGTCATGTTTCACTTATCTTTATATTTGAAATAGGTTATTGTTAATTTTTGGTTTAGGTGTTTATTTACAGAATTTCTATTTATCTTTATTTTTTCTTAAGTCTTGTCCCTTTATTATATCTTCAAGTTTTCTAAGCTTGCAGTTCATCAATACTATCTGTTTAATCAAGCCCACCACCAATATCCTATTTTTCCAAACGGAACTGGATACTACTGTCATAAGATATTTGAGGAAATACTTATTTCTTACTATCTGTAAATTGAATCTAAGTCTGAAAGCTGAAGTTAAGATATCCTAAGTCACTTATATGCTAACAAGAAACTTAAAAATTACCAACTTTGGGGACATGGTCCTCCATTGACCACTAGGTATTTCCAGGAAGTAACAACCAATCCTATTATCATAGACACCAGTATCCCTCTTCATTATTCCCTAGACTACAGGAGAAGAGAACTAAAGTAGTAAAGAGGAGAGCAAGCCTCAGAATCACCTGAGTCATTGCTGGCCTCATAGAAGTGTAATTTTCTTGATACATGGCTTTCCTTAACCAAAGAAAAGGAAAATCTCATGGAGGAGATTAAAAGGAAATTCTCAGCATTCCGCAGACCAAGTAACAAAAATACCAAGAAAATAATTCATAAAGATTTGGAAAGCGTACAAAGGAAGACTGGCATACTCCTCCCATGATAAAGGACACAGAAGGTTCAAGAATACCTGGTGGTAGGAGATTTGGAAAGGGATTCATATCTGTATGCTATTGGGCAGGACAATTCCTTCTTCAGCAAAACTCTCCTCCCTGCATCCAGGGCACACCCCAGCATGCAGCTCAATTTGTCTCATCAGTGGACGGTCCCATCTGCTCCTGATACATGTTTAACTTCCCCTAACCATCATGCCTCTTCTGTTTTCTCTCCTCTCCCTCTTTCTTCCTTACTTTTGTCTAGGTTTTTTTCATTTAAACATTTCCTTACTTTTGTTATAACAGGGATCTCAGGAGGAAGGTGCTATGTGTCCCCTCCTAAATAATGCGTTGAAACCCTAACCTCCAACATGATGGCTTTGGAGGTGGGGCCTTAGGGAGATAACTAGGGTTAGATTAGATCATGAGGGTGAGGCACTCATGAAGACACCAGATCTTTTTTTCTCTGTGCCCGCATCATGGAAAGGCCATAGGAAGACTTAACTAGAAACGGTGCCTTCACCAAGAACCCAACTGTGTGGGCTCCCTCATCTCATGATCTCAGCCTTCTGGTCTTTAGAACTGTGCGAAATAAATATTTGTTGTCTGAGCCACCTAGGCGATGGTCATTTGTGATAGTCCAAATTGACTGAGACAGAAGGGGAGGCTGAGACATGGCTTCTGTCCTCTGTTTTGACTGGCATGTCTCTCCCATAATATTAAGTTGTGCTTCTATCATTTAATGTTTACCTATATTTTACATAGCTGCTTATTTATTGTTTACATAAGAAGCAGAATGATCAGAAGGAAGAGAACGGGCTTAGAAATTTTACAGAACTGGTTTAAATCCTGGCTCTTTCTCTTATCCAATCTTGGGAAAATTTAACAGTTTTCCTTTTCTGTGATATGCCAGTGATGACAACAATGATAATGGTAACAACACAGAGTCAATGGCAATGCTA
Source organism: Suricata suricatta (assembly GCF_006229205.1). Taxonomy (NCBI): domain Eukaryota; kingdom Metazoa; phylum Chordata; class Mammalia; order Carnivora; family Herpestidae; genus Suricata; species Suricata suricatta. The sequence continues at coordinate 16,048,759 of NC_043712.1, read as the reverse complement.
ACATTGGTTTTTGTCACCAATAGATATTGAATACTTAAAACACTTAGTTTGGTCATTAGGTTATTTAATAAATGTATATTAGGTACCCACCAGGTCTCTGGCCCCAGCACGGGCACTAGAAACCTTACAATGAACAAGAGAAGTACTATCTATACTCTCAGAGAGCTACTGGTCTAGTGTATGAGTTGGCAAACTCATTATAAAACCTATGGTCTAAATTATGCTCATGAGCTATCTTTGCAGTCTTTGAGCCAAGATTGGAATTACACTTTTAAAGTATTTATTTTGTTTTGTTTTTGTTATTTATTTATTTATTTTTAGGTAAAGGTAACAGGGGTGCCTGGGTGGCTCAGTTGGTTAAGTACTTAACTCTTGATGTTGGCTCAGGTCATGATCTGTTTTTGAGTTTGAACCTTTCACTGGGCTCCACACTGACAGTGCAGAGCCTGATTGGGATTCTCTCTTTATCCTTCTCTCTCTGCCCCTCCCCCACTCAAAATAAAGAAACTTAAAAAAAGTTAATGTGACAAAGATTTGCACACAAAGCCTAAAATATTTATGATCTGTCTTTTTTGCAAGAATTTACCTTTCTCTGGTCTAATGGAATAAATGCTTTTCACATACCAGCTCTTAGTCTGAAGTTCCTTGCATGGGTTTCTGATTAATTTCTGTGTTCCTTCAATTTCCCATAGGCTTATTGTTGCCCTTGAAATGAAAATCAAAATTTTCAGATGTTGATAGGCCTCCCATGAGTGACCCATGTACTTCCTTAGCCTCTTCTCATTCTACGACTTTTGTACTCCTGCCACACCAGATTTCTTTATGTTTGACAAATAATTGCACACAAGCTTCCGCCCAGTGCATTGTTACTCTTCCCTCCCCCTATTCAGCCAGTCTGCCTCCTACTTATCGTCCAGCGTTCAATTTCAGAGTCACTCCCTTTGGGAACATTTCCTTGTGCTCCTTGCTAGACCAGCACTCTCCTGCACCCCTTTACTTGTTCTCATGGCTCCTGATATTTATGGAATTTTATATTGTTATTTGGGATTATTTTATTACTGTCGCCTCTTTAAGTTTGTTTCATGAGGGTAGGGGCTGTATGTATTGTGTTTATTATTTTATTTCCAGCATCTAGCATCCTTGCCCAGTATTCAATAAATAGTAAATAAATGAAAGACAGAATGAATGATTCAGTGTCATGGTCGCTGAAAAGAAATAGATCATAAAGCATATACGATTCTTACAACATGGGAGTGCTCTCCTTTCCCAGGCAAATATATCCCCAAATGGAATTTCTGTGCCTCGATTTAAGTAGTCCCTTATTCTCTCTTTATAATTAATGGAGATCCAGTAAGCTGTTTATGCTGATACATCATCTGCACCACACAGAAAATGCATTTGTTACAGAGGTATCTGGGCCAAAGCTAATGAAACATTTGCAAATGTCCTGATTTACAAAGAGAAAATTGGTTCACCTGAATGACAAGGTTTGTATGTAATGGAAATGGTTCTTGCAATTTTCTAGCTGTGTTCTGGGAAGTCTCCAAGTCCTAAGGAAAACACATCTCTTCAAGAAGGCAAAGACCAGAGCTCACCTTGGAGCAGGATGAAGGTTCTAAGATGAACATTAGCCTAATGGGATCCTCATGTGAGTTTCAGGACGCCTGAGAATTGCCCATATATTTCATGTTTGCATATGTGCACTGTTCTAAGAAAAAAAAATTGAAGATTAGGTTCTTATTGGCGTCTGTGTCACCCTAATAGTCGAAAGCTAGTAATCTACAGAAATCCAGGGTTTCCCTAACTTTTAATTTCTCAGCTTTTAAAAAGAAGATACAGAATAAGGAACAGAGATGTGTTTAAGTTTTGAAGGGATTCTTCATATTTATACTCCCAACCTTCCCTGATCCACTGTACAGAGGAGACTGGAATCAAGTTGGTGAGATGACTTGCCCGGGGCTTACTGCCAGTGAGACACAAACTTGGGACACAAACTGCCAGCCTGGTATACTTCCCACCACAACCTGCTGTCCACTAATAAATCATTTCTTTCTTGCTCCATTTGTTTCCTCATTCACTCACTCAGTTTATCACTTATTCTTTCTTTCTGTCCTACACGATTGTTTCCTCAATATGAAACCTTAAAGTGATCAGTTGTGACCAAATCATTCCTAAGAAGAATTTTAGCTTCCATAAATAATTGATCAACAAGGCTGATAAGTTAGAAGATGAAATACAATAGAAGAGTCCATTTATCTTTTTTTTTCCCCCAAATGGATCTCTCAAGTGGATAGTAAAGGAACACACACACACGCACACGCACACACACACACACACACATGCACACACATGTAAATCCATAAGAACTAAGAGTATTGAAGAAGAGATTTGGCACTCTGTGAGAGACTTCAAGAAGCCTCAGAAGTTGAAGATGGAAGAGTTAACAAAGAACAGAAATACAAAATGAGCCTGCAGAGGGAGACACTGATGAAAAACAAACCAATTAGCCCTAAGTAGTCCATAGATAAAGTTGACAGGTATCAGAGGCTGGGGAAAATTGGGAGGCTGATTGAATATCTGTGTACAAAGGAGCTGAACATTATTCTCCTCCTCGAGATTTTATCAGTCAGTCGTTTTGCACCCAGACCAAGGATAGGAGATCAGAGGGAAGCTGAGTGATTCTAGAAAAAGGAATTTCAAATACATGTTTTGTGACCAATCAATAAAATTAGTGACCGCCACCCCTTCAGTCTGGTCTAAAGCCCAATAATCAGCTTCTCCCATGGATACAAAGCATATGTTTTATGTGTGTAGAAGAATAACAGGCAGTAAAGAATCAACTGACAATTCAGAGAAGCTTCTAAAACAAGAGAAAAACTCTGAAACAAATAAATAGGAATGGAAAAACCAGGAGAGAATATACAAGACAGGCAATAGAATAAAACTTCAGAACCAAAGCTTATTAATAATATAAGCTAGATGTTGTATCTGTAAAAAGGAAAAGAGTATTATAAAAAAAATGCCAGTGGATAACAAGAATAAGTCTTATAAATTATGGATACACATATCCAATAAAAGAGTTATAAGATAAAGTTGAAAAAATATTCACAGAGTGAAGAGAGACTAAAAAAATAAAAAGTGTGTGGGTCTGCCCTGGAAAAGATACTGTCAAGAAAATGGAAAACAAAAGGGCCATGCTGAAGGAAAATATTTGCAAAATACCTCTCTGTTAAAAACTGTATCCAAAGACTACAAAGAACTCTTACAGCTCATCAATAAGTAAACAAGGAAGCTGATTTAAAAATGACCTTCACAGAGACCTCACCAAAGAAGATCTACAAGTGGCAAATAAATTTATGAAAAGATGTTCCACATCATATGTCATAAGGGAAATGCAAATTAAAACAACAAGAAGATGCCCCTACCTGGCTATTAGAATGGCCCGAATCGGGAACACTGGCAACGTCGAATGCTGATGAGGATTTGGAGCAACAGAAACTCTCCTTTATTCCTGGTGGGAATGCAAAATGGCATGGCCGCTTTGAAAGACAGTTTGGCTGTCTCAAATCTAAACACTCTTACCATCATATGATCTAACAGTCACTCCACCTGGTATTTATCCAAAGGAGTTGAAAACTATGTCCACACAAAAACCTGCACATGGATGTTTACAGCAGCTTTAATCATAATTGTAAAACTGGGAAGCAACCAAGATACAGGTGAGTGGATCAATAAACTTCCGGATTCTAGTTTGCTCCTATCCCAGGCTCCTGTGGGCACACTGTTTCCGCAGTACCTGCTTCCTATGGAGCTTAGTAGCCAGCAGCACCTCGTGGTCAGCAGTCCACTAACCCCCACCCCCAGGGTCCTCTTGTGTGGTTTTGTGATGTGTTCTTAGGCCACTCCCCACCATCGAGGGCTTCCCCTGGTGCTCCAGAGGACAGACTGGGATGAGTCCTGCTGGTGACAGGCTTCAGTGTATTTCCCTATTATCCACTGAACCGTGGCACATCCTTCCCAAGGAGAGCTACAACTTACTGTGGGTCTACAGGAGGGATGCCCGCCTCCTCCTCCTGCCACCCTCCCACTGGGGAAAGAGGTCCCTAGCTTGTATTTGCTGTGCCAATATGTTTCAGAATTGTCTTTCCTTTTGCTGGTCAATTCCCCATTACTACAATGGAATGTTACAATTAATAATTCTTTATACTAAACTTTCTCTGTTAAAACTACTGTGTGATTTCTGCCTCTTGATTGGACCTAATGGTTATGGCAGGAGAGAAAAGATAAGAATATCAAGAACCAATTTAGGAAGAACGATATACAGATAATAGAAAATCTATTTTTATAAAGAAAATTCCTTAAATTAAAAAAAATAGTTTGAAAGTTCCCAATAAGTGACCAGACTTTTTTAAAAGACCTCCGCAATAAGCTACATAATCATAAACTCTCCTAACTTCATCATTATCAAGAGCAAATAGAAGAATCTAAAAACTTTCACTTTAGGAAAGATCATCTATAAAAAGCAGCAAGAATTAGAATATATCAATATAACAATGATGTTAAGTTTATAGAATGTTATCAAAGTAAAGATAGGTGATTACTAACTCTAGAGTTGTACCCCAAAAATACGTGAGGAAGGAAAAACAAATTTCATGTTCATTTATATAAATATGATGAGACTAACACAGATGTTTAATTTAAGTAAAAATTATTATAATCATGTTTGCTTATGGAAAGACAGTAAGTACCAGAAAAACAATGCTTAAAGATGAAAAATCAAACAGTATTACTAAGAACATAATCTTTAGAAATACAGTGCTATGTATTAGAAAATAACGCTAACACTGATTCTAAGGAATGAGTTTTATTTTGAGCAACAAGAATGAAAAATTGGGTTAGGTACTATTTATTATAAAACTTTCTAATGGGGGCACCTGGGTGGCTCAGCCAGTTAAGCGTCTGACTTCTACTCAGGTCATGATCTCCTGGTTTGTGAGTTTGAGTACCACGTTGGGCTCTGTGCTGAGCACTCAGAGCCTGGAGCCTGCTTCAGATTCTGTGTCTCCTTCTCTGTCTGCCTCTCCCCTGCTCATGCTCCTGCTCTGTCTCACTCTCAAAAATAAGCAAACATTGAAAAAATTAAACAAAAAACCTTTCTAATGATTTTTTATATCCTGGGCATGTATACATTTTGATTAAACTGTAAAGTAAAAAGCCAAATATAAAACTTGCACTGGAGAGATACATGAAATAAAGAATGGAAGAAATCAGTAATTTAGCAGACAGTTATCATTCAGTGAGTGATGGTTTTGGTATAATAATTGTTGAAGAAATAAGTTTAGGAAAAAGTCTATAATTTACCATTAAATTTGAACTGCTATTGACTTTAACAAAGGTGTCGAAGAAAAAGTAAAACTTGGCTTGACACAAATAACCATACCCATTCTTGAGAGAACACAAACTTTTTCTGGTATTCAATTTTAGATAGTTGTTATCATGTAGATAGTTCAAAGGGGTCAATGAACAGCACTTTAAATGATGGCTTACACAAGGTTTTGGCTGGGGAAAAAATCAATCTTTCCAAGAGTATTTCTTTTTTATACACTTGCCTTACAACCACCAAACAAGCCAGCAAATAATCCATCTCACATCCACATCATAGCAACAATACAGGTAATGGTGTTAAAATCTTTTAAAAAATGTATTTAAAAGACTGTAAAAGACTATGTTAATTGTGTGGATGGGGTCTAAATTAACAAGATTCTGACAATTTAATTAATAAAAGACTTAAAGAATTTGGAAGAACGGATCAATAACAAGCTTTTCAACGAGCTCACTTCCAGGACCGAGGTCAGTTGAAAGTACTTTGACATCATCATTTGCAGTCAGGTAATTGGCTTCTTTTCAACAGAGGTCAGGCAGAGTCTGACCATGTACCACAAGGATGCCCAGGAATTCAGAGATTGCAATGCCCAGAAAGAAATGACTCACTAAACTTTTAGAATATATTGCTGAAACCAGTGTCCCTCTTTTATATTTCAAGCATAGCACCATGCCTAAGTCAATGTAATTATGATGTAATATAATGTATTACTATGCGGTATTTGCATAGTAACCTATCCAGGGAACTCTGATCAACACCTGCAAAAACATTTCTTGATCAAGATTTCTGAGTAAGAGTGATAGGTATAGTACACACGTGCACACACACACACACACACACACACACAGATTACACCCACATATAGTCAGTAATGTTGAAGGATCGAGTGAACTCTATCCCCACCTTACTGGACGTGGAATGGTAGGATTTTGTGATAGGCTTCATTTGGCCAATTAGAGTTAGGACCAAATATTCAAATGTCTGGTCTGATAATCAGACCTTAGGATAAATGTGTTGAGAACTTGGTCCTAAATATCAGAAAGTTTAATTTCTCTCGCAGCCTTACTCATGACCCACTTGACCAACTGCAGCCACATTACTCATTTTATGTTAGTTTTCTCACCAGGGGAACCATAAAAAAAACAGCAAACTATCTCACAATATTATCCTGAGACTCAACACGAGATGACATGCACAAAATGTTTTTGAAATGTTATGAAATTCTATACAGATTTAGAGTGACAGAATGCTGTATGAAAAAGTCTGTATAAAAAATTTAAATTTTGAGCAAAAATGAGAATTTACTAGCTCTTGTAATTGGAAATCCAAAGGTGCAGATGGCCCCAGGGAGCAGTAAGTAGGTACTTAAAAATTATCCAGAATCTGTTTTTCCTTTATCTCCATTACCTATATCACTGTATGGTTTGACTTCTTTTTTCTTATACCTCAAAACTTTGTTTTCTTTGCAACTGATAGAGGGAGAGGGAGTTGGCAAACAGCATATATCTCTTAGCTTATATTAAATCAGTAGTTGTGTACAGGAGAGAGAGATCCTCTCTCAGCTTCTGCTAATAAATTCCCAGGGAACGACTCTAATTGGACCACCTCGGATCATACTGGATCCATATTGGAGTCCACAGCTATGGCCAAGGAGAGGGGTTTGTAGTTAGCCAGATCTGGTCTCATGAACGCCATGAACTGCAGAGAGTGATCAGTGTTCAGCTCTTCACACTAAGGGGGTGCTATTACCAGAGGAAGGGACAAAGAAACACTGGACACTGGCAAAGACAAATATCTACCATCTCTGTGCTCCCAAAGCTCTCCAGGCACACCCCCCCATCACAGTGATCACATCAGAATGAAATTTCTTTATTTTTCCAGACTGCATGCATGTGTCTGATGCATTTGTGTAATCCCAGCACATACTAAAGGTAACATAGGTTTGTTGCTCAATAAGCATAGACTAAAAGAATAAGTGAATTTCTTGTTAAAACTGCAGAGGTCTCTGCTATCCCAGGTTTTTATGTACATGGAGGATCAGCTCCTTTGTGCTTCCACTCTCAAACTCTCTCAGGCTCAAGAGTGCTACTTGGGAACTATCTAATTTATCAAATATTTACTTGGCACCAATTATGAGCAATGCTGTATGCAAACTCCTTCAGATGATTCAGAAAAGTGGACTAAGAATTATGTCTTGCTTTCTTAAATGATAAACGAGAAGCTCTACCTGAAGAATCTTACAGCCAGACTGCCAAACGAGAGCATCTGATCCAAAATGGATAATCTTTGGAACCATGTGTCAAATGCACAAATAATCCACTCACATGATGGATGACACTGAGGTTCAGAGAAAAGGTAAACGAAGACCAAGTGGAATTAGAGAAGAAGTTAGATAGTCAGAAGAAGATGGAAGGGTCTGGGGAAAGCAAGCATGCAGGAACTATTCGTGAGACTTCTCTGGACTAGGCACTATGCACCTTATAACCAGTATGTTATTATAGCTCTCAGGAAACTGGGAGGTGGGCATTTTTATCTCTACTTGACAAAGCACAAAACTGAGGTTCAGAGAGACTAAAGAAATTAGTAAGACAATGCAAACAATGAATACAAGGTTAATAAGTGTGCATTTATGTCTTCAATATTCGTGTGCTTTCTGCCATGGTGTAATTAATCTTACATACATCATATCAGTCAGTGTTACTGTATACAGATGACCAATCAGGAAGTATAAGAGATCAATTATATAGATAAGTTGAATCAGATAGTTAGAAAAATATTAATAGGTATAGGAACTGATCACAGATGATAGAATATAAACACGGATGAGAAATGAAGATGTATGAATATATAATTGAGTTCTATTGATGGATATGTTCATATATATTCATACAGGGATGCCATCAACTCCATTTTGTGAAATGTCAGTTTGGCAAGATATAATGTGCTTTGGTGCGAGGATAATTAGGCAATTATGGGGAAGCCATGATATGCTCCAACCTCTTCCCCTGTTTCCTGGGCCCTGTGTCCTTGCCTTTTCTCATCCTCAGTTTCATCATCTGTAAAACGAGAATCGTAAATGGTGCCCCGTTTACTCTCACAGTGGAGCTTTGAGAATCCTAGGAGGTAATTGTTGAGGAAGCACCTTGGAAATTGTAACACGCTCTGCTGCCCCCCTGGGTATGACCTGGGTAGTTCTGCAAGTTCTTTTGAAAAGAAAGTCAGCCTCCTTTCAGGTCAGAAAATAGATTATTTTTTTGAGAAAATGCCTGTGCTTGGCTGCTGCTTGCCCATCACTGGATGCATGTTTGATCAGGATCCACATTGCTTCTACTTTGCAGCTCAGCTCATATCATCAAAAATCACTCTTGTGCCCTCCATGTCAGCATATGGTCGTTCCTCTGTTGTATCTCTCACGCCATCTCCAAAGCTGAGCTCAGTGAAAGACCCTTTTTTGATGCCAGATGATCTGAAAGCAGGATGAAAAGTCGGGAGAATGTTTTCCCACTCAAGATCAATATGCCTTTAACCTTCCTTTCCTCTATCCTTGGGGAAATGTCTCCTCTCACCTCACCGGCAGTTTCTGCCCTCCTACACTCCTGTCTTTCATTCTCCCCTTCCCCCACTTCCCTTTCCCTGCCGCCTGGTTAGAATTCAGCATGTCTTCCTTTTGGAGCTCCCGTGCTAATACCCATCATAATGCGTTCTGCTGGAAGGCTTGTTCCCAAACAGAGTTCCCTATTGCTATGGGCCAGAGAAGCCAAGGAGTTACTCTCTTGAGCCAGAAGACACAGGTTTGAATCTTGCTCTGTTATGATGAGAACCATGACCTGAGAGAAATGATTCTACCTATCTGAGTCTTGATTTCCTTTTCTGCAAATTTGGGGCAACACTACCTGCCCTCCCCATCTCCTCCAAGCACGAAGCATTTACAATGAAAAGGCTCTACATGTTAAATCCTGTATTTGAAAATTTTAGCAAAAAGTGGTTTATTTTATTATTTAAAAATACCTATGGAGTTCTTTTTCAATGCTTAAAAGTACTTTACATTTAAAAAATACAATTCTAATAATGTAATCTCTTATTCTTTTTATTTTTTTTTTTTTGAGGGAGAGAGTGAGAGCAAGAGAGCCAGAATGAGCAGGGGAAGGACAGAAAGAGAGAGAGAGATAGACAGAGAGAGACAGACAGAGAGAATCCCAAGCAGGCTCCATGCCCAGTGCAGAGCCATGACTGTGCAATCATGGCCTGAGCCAAAATCAAGAGTGGGATGCGCAACCAACTGAGCCACACAGGGTGCCCCTCTTAGTAATCTAGTCTTAATGATAGTTGGGTAAAGTATGTATTAGCAATGTCCCATATTATATATGAAAAATCAAAGGCAAAAAAGTGTAAAACGAACAAACAAATGAACAACTTGCCTCAAATTGTGTATTTAGTAAATTATAGCTCCAGAATTTGAATCCAGGAACTTAGGTCCCAGAACCTTGTGATTTTAATCACTGTGTTATGTTTTCTAAGCAATGTAGTGCTCCACTGACAGGACATTAGACTGGTTTTGTGTTTTGGATATGTACCATGGGTACTTATTCAGTAATTAGAAGCAACATACTAGGATAGGTTAGGTAATGTCACAGCAATAAATAAGCACAAGTGGAAATTTACTTTTCACTCCTGAAGTGTACAGTGAGTATCCAGACAAACTCTTCGGGGCAGCAGAGACCACTGGTGACCCACGGAATAAGAACTTGCTGCTGGACGTTACTAACATCTACCACCCCTACCATGGAGTATTATTCATCAGTTAAAATGAGTGAAATAGATGGACACATTACAATAAGAAAGACTATTAAAGACTATTAAAGCACCAAAAATAAAGAGATACCTAGGAATGAGCCCAGCCAAAGATGTTAAAGACCTGTATTCTAAAAACTATAAAACACTAATGAAAGAAACTGAAGATGAAACAAAGAAATGAAAAGACACTCCATGTTCATAGTTTGGAAGACAAAATATTGTTAACATTTCAATACTACCCAAAGCCATCTATATACATCCCATGCAATCCCTATCAAAATACCAATAGCATTTTTCACAGATCTAGAACAAACAATCCTGTAAAGAACCAGAAAAGTCCCCAAATAACCAAAGCAATCTTGAAAAAGAAAAGCAAAGCTGAAGGCATCACAATTCCAGATTTCAAGTTATATTACAAAGTTATAGTCATCAAAACTGTATGGTACTCGCACAAAAATAGACACTTAGACCACTGACACAGAACAGAAAATGCAGAAATAAACCCACAGTGACAAGGCTAATGATTCTTTGACAAAGTAGGAAGGAATATCCAATGGGAAAAATAATGTGTCTTCAATAAGATACATTGGGAAAACTGGACAGCAACATGCAAAAACTAGACCATTTCCTTATACATATGCAAAAATAAATTCAAAATGGATTAAAAACCTAAATATGAGACACGAAATCATAAAAATTCTAAAAGAGAGCACAGGCAGTAACTTCTCTAATATTAACTGTAGCAACAGTTTTCTAGATATGTCTCCTGGGGCAAGGGCAACAAAAGCAAAAATAAACTATTGAGACTATATCAAAATAAAAAGCTTCTGCACAGCAAAGGAAACAACTGATAAACTAAAAAGCAACCTATCTAATGGGAGAAGATATTTGCAAATGGCATATCTGATAAAGGATTGGGTTAGTATCCAAGATATATAAAAAAAAAAAATTAAAAACCCAGGGGCACCTGGGTGGCTCAGTCAGTTAAGTGTCTGATTCTTGATTTTGGTTCAGGTCATGATCTTACAGTCATGGGATTGCGCCCCATCTCAGGTTCTGTACTGACTTTGAAGCTGTTTGGGATTCCCTCTCTCCCTCTCTCTCTCTCCCTCTCTCTCTCTCTCTCTCTCTCTCTCTCTCTCTCTCTCTCTCCTCCCTCTGTCCCTCCCCTGCTAGTGTTCTCTCTCAAAATTAAATGAAGAACTTAAAAACTCAGCACCCCCAAAACAAAAAATCCAATTAAAAAATCAGCAGGAGATATGAATAGACATATCTCCAAAAAACATCCAGATGGTCAACACATGAAAAGATGTTCATTATTCATTATCATGGAAATGCAAATCAAAACTGCAATCTGAGAACACATCATACCTGTCAGAATGGCTAAAATCAACAACACAAGAAACAACAGGTATCAGGGAGGATGTGGAGAAAAAGGACTCTCTTGTTCTATTAACGGGAATGTGACTTAGTGTGATCACTGTGGAAAACAGTTTGGATATTCCTCAAAGTGTTAAACATAGAACTTCCGTATGATCCAGCAATCACACTACTGAGTATTTACCCAAAGAATGCAAAAACACTAATTCAAAGGGATATATAACACCCCTATATTTATAGCAGCATTATTTATGATAGCAAAGGTATGGAAGCAGTCCAGGTGTTCATCAACTGATGAATGGATAAACAAGATGTGGTGTGTGTATATATGTATACACACACACACACACACACACACACACACAGAGGACTATTATTCAGCCATAAAAAGAATAAAATCTTGCCATTTGCAATGACCTGGATGGAGCTAGAAAGTATAATCCTAAGTGAAGTCAGTCAGAGTAAGACAAATATCATATGATTTTACTTATATGTGAAATTTAAGAAACAAAACAAATGAGCAAAGGGGAAAAAGAGAGAGAGAGAGACACAGAGAGAGAGAGAGAGAGAGAGAGAGAGAGAGAGAGAGAGAGAGAAACAAGTCAAGAAAAGGACTCTTAACTATAGAGATCAAACAGATGATTACCAGAGGGAAGGTGGGTAGGGGTGATGGGTAAAATGGTGATGGGGATTAAGGATGTATAGAATTGCTGAATCACTATATTGAACACCTGAAATTAATATAACACTGTATGTTAGCTAACTTGAATTAAAATACTTAAAAAAAGTTATGTGTAGAGTCATAAGAAAGACTATTAAAGACAGTGCTACATGAAGAAAGAAAGCAAACATGACATAAAGTTTAAATCCATTCGAAGTTAAAATACATAAAATAAAGCAATATGTATTTTGCAGAAATACACACGGGAAAATATATATTGAATTTTCAAATGGATGTATGTTTTTTCTATCTGTCTATCCATCCATCCACCCATTTATCTATCTATCAGAGAGAGAAATAGAAGAGTAGAATTGATATGTGAGGACTATGTATTTTAAAAATAAATCAAGCAAAGTGTTTTGCATAGATCAAAGAAGACCTTAAATCATGAAGTGAGACATACAAATAGCTCAATCCTCTAAAGCAGAGGTTGGCAAATCATAGCGCATGAGCCGAATCTTGCCCACCACCTCGTTTTGTAAGGCAGCTTCATCAGAACACAGGCACACTAATTTGTTTACAGATTTTTCTATGGCCATTTTTGCAAAGCAATGGTAGAACTGAATAGTTACGGCAGGGACAGACTACCCTGCAAAGCCAGAAAGAGTTGTTACCTGGCTCTGTACAGAAAAAAGACGTTTGCACCCTGGAGAACAGAAAAGAGACCATACCTTCCTCCTTACATCAGTCAGGGTTCCATCAAGAAACAAGCCATTCTATGTCTTCTACGAAAGAATGGCTGAATATGGGGGTAAAAGGGGGTTACCCAACCACTGGAAGCTAAGGGAAGAAAAGTTAGGAAGTTGCTGCAGAAGAACTCATGCTGAAACACAGAAGTGGGTCAGAAGTGGGTGGTTCTCAAACATTATCCATGACACTATTAAAACTCAGAAGGATCTTTGGGTAGCCCCTGCCATCTCAGTCTGCAATGGTGAGAGTATGTGATCTTTAAGAGCTTTCTGGCAAGCCATATAAATCCCATGACATCCCAACATATCTGGCTACAACTATCCCAGATGATAATGGATTTTTCCCCCCTTTCTGCTTTCCAAATTTAGTATCTTCCCTCGTCAAACTGTAAGCTAGAATCATACTGGGCATGGAGGTTCTAAGAAACGTCGTTTGGCTTCTCTCTCAGAGACTTAGAGGGGGATAGTAGTGATGTGGTTGCTGACAGTCATTGGAACATTCCTGTTTATTTCCCTCCCCTGAGTATGCTCAGAATGCAATAAATATTTATTCATTCCAATGATGCTCTTGATTCCAGAACATTTTAGCCTAAGGTGTATGGACTTCTTGGAGGACTGTGCTTGGTCATTAGGGGGTGTGAACAAGTGCTGATATTCCCCTCCTATCACTGGAAGTGTGTGTGTGTGTGTGTGTGTGTGTGTGTGTGTGTGTGTGAGTGAGTGTTTCTAGGAAGACAGGAAAACTCTTCACTTTTGTTACCCATTGAAGAGTATCAGGAATCCCTCCAAGAAGTTAAGACCCACCTTATGACTATGTCTGCTAGACTCTGTGCTCCTTCAATGCAGAGAACATGGACTTTTTCATATACCTCAGAGCTTTGCACTGACTGTCTGACATGGAGTAAAATTCTAATAAATGTTCGTGAAATCAGTAATTGGATAATGAACACATATAACACTCTGCAGTTCAAATGGAGAATGTGTATCATCATTTATTTATTTTTAATCTAGCTACTTATAGTTAATAACTACTAAAGTCTTATATCAAACCCTTTCCAATATGTTTCAGCACAATCCATGTCAGCACCCTGGGCTGGAAAAGATTAGACAATTGTGCAGATAACACAGATAATGCTGATAAGAGAATGCAAGATTCAAGAGTCAGAAGAGTGGAAACAGTAAACTAGGGAAACAGACTCTGGTCTCTGCCCTCTGTCCACAGGTCATGTCTGTAAAGCTTCTTTCCAAACTTCAAGTAGAAACTGCAACCCCATCCCTCCTCTTCCTCTGTCTCATGGATGCCTCTTCTTCCTCAATAACTGAGAAGTTCTAAAAACTGAGAAATAGCTGCCGACTCATCATCTCTTAACTCAGACCCTACTAAGAGGGTCCTCTTTGCATCACTAGAATTCAGAACACATGGGTTCAAGTCCTAACACTATTGAGAATTACTTTCCATGTCTGTATTTCATTTTTCTACTCTCTCCAAAAATGGGTATAATCATAGATATCCTAGAAAACAAGCAGACAGATGCAAAATCATTCAACATATTATTACATGTCAATAAAATGTAGGCTATTAAAAACACTATTTATCAAGCCTACCCCAGGATTCTCATAGCTTGTCAGAGCCTAGAAATGTTAATTCTTGGCTTAAAAGAGTCAGTCAACAGCTAATTTGGAGACCCAAAAGGCCAATAGTTATTGAATAGTGAGCTGAAACTAACATTTCCCCCTCAAACTGTAACTCAAGCCAACATTTTTTATGAGCTTAATAGCTTCTGATTAGCTGGCTTTCTCTCCGTTTTTCCCGTCCCATTTCCTGGGTTTAAACAACTTCCTCTGCCAGTTAAAACCTAAATCCCTGAAAATCTGAACGGAGCATGCCAGGCACAATTCTGATGTCACTAACAAGCTCAGGATTTAGCTAAAGCCTTCCACGTCTCAGCTAAGTGTTCATCCTCTTTGGGATTCCAGGAAGTCTGTAGACACTCACATTCTCCCCCCCCTCCATTCTCTGATCTCTGATCTTCTTGACATATAATTAGGTGGTCAGCAAAGACCATAATATATGCAGAGAACCTGCAACTATGCAAACAGGAAACTGTGTTATTCTCCCTGCTTAGGCCCATCATTTCAGCAAATCTCTCTTCAGACGTATTTCCTCATCATAAAAAGAGGATGATGGTGAATAGTCTACCAATCTTGGAGGCTATTACAAAAGAATCAGTATCATGATCTCATGGTTTGTGGGTTCCAGCCCCATGTTGGGCTCTGTGCTGACAGCTAGCTCAGAGTCTGGAGCCTGCTTCAGATTCTGTACCTCCCTCTCGCTCTGACCCTCCCCTGTTTGCACTGTCTCTCTCTGTCTCTCAAAAATAATAAATAAATAAATAAAAGAATGAGTAGACAGCATGAGAAAATACTTCACAGATATGCCATTTTACTTGGAATTTGAAGGATAAGAAAGAAGTGGCCACTGGGGAAGGGGGCAAGATTTTGCTAGATTCTGGTATTTGCTATTTGAGGTAAATCAAATGTCACCACTAGAGAACATCAACAAAAGAAACAGCAGAAATCAAGGCATGAAAAGATGAAAATCAATGGTATTTTCAGATCAGACAGAGGGCTTTGATATGCTTAGATTTTCTAGTAATTCAGGAGAGCAATTGGAGACTGGGAAACTGTGATTAAGAGAAACTATGAATGGTCTCAAAAGCCATTGCAGGTATAGGAAATTTATATTATCCTGAAGAATTCTCTAAGAGTTTAACCCTCTTTTAAATCTTTTTAAAGTTTAGAAGTGTAATCATATCTAGTGTTTAGAAAGTTACTTCACCAGCTTTGGGAAAGATGCAACATAAAAGTATTCCCCAAAGTGTATTCTTAAGGCACAAGTTCAACTGGTTATTAAAAGGCATTCTTGGGGGTGTATAAGTCAGTTGAATGTTGACTCTTGATTTTGGCTCAGGTCATGATCCCACAGTTGTGCGATTGAGCCCTGCATCAGGCTCTGCACTGAACATGGAGCCTGTTTAAGATTCTATCTTTCCCTCTGCCCCGCCCCTTCTCTCTCACACACACTCTCTCTGTCTTAGAAAAAAGAAAGGTATCCTTACACGTATATACCTAAACACACAACCATCACACATTATAATTATGCAACAACTGTTTTTTGAAAAAAGTGAATTAAGGTTAGTAAATTTTATTTCCCACCAACCTAATTAAGATTTTTATTGATTTTTCCTTTTGATCATTTAATTATAGGATTTCCCAGAATGTCTAATACACTGATATGCATGGTGTATCTCCAAGAAGAGAGAATAGAAAAGAATTGGTGAGGTTTTATCATTTTATTTGTTATGGAATCTGACTCATCATGTATCCAATGGGGACCCGGGTTCCACAAGAAAACCCATGAGGAATGTTAGATTAAAAAGAGAGCTTGTGGGGCGCCTGGGTGGCTCAGTCGGTTAAGTGTCCGACTTCGGCTCAGGTCATGATCTCACGGTTCATGGGTTCGAGCCCCGCATCGGGCTCTGTGCTGACAGCTCAGAGCCTGGAACCTGCTTCAGATTCTGTCTCCCTCTCTCACTGCCCCTCCCCTGCTCATGCTGTGTGTCTCTCTCTCTAAAATAAATAAAAACATTTAAAAAATTTTAAAAATAAAATAAAAAGAGAGATTGTAGGCAATGAGCCCTTACGAGGAGCAATTTAGACAGCTCAGGAGAGCAAGCGACAGTGCCAGATGGGCTGGTTAAGAAGGAAGAGCACTGGGTATTGTATGGAAAACAACTTGACAATAAAATATTGGGAAAAAAAAAAGAAAGAAGGTTTAACGAATATACTATGAATGTAATATAGACAAGACTTAATGATTTATTGGGTGTCAGGAAAGAAGGAGATGGAAGAATCAAAATGATTCCTGGTTTTTAATTTTAGGAAAATTGTAGTCTTATCCTATTTATATAATTTGACTCCAAAGTAATTTATTTTTGAAAACCTATTAGAATTGAATGAAGTGTTCCTTTTTTTCATTGCTTTCAAGAAGTACCTGAAAATGAGAAAGGAACGCTATGAAATTGGCACTCACCTGCATGGCATTGATATAGATAGATAAATAGAGAATAGATATGGCATAGATATATGTGTGTATACACATATACATGTATACATATATAGCCTAATATTTCTTTAAAATTATTTTAAATTATTTTATTTTATTTTTTTTAAGAAACAGAGGGGGACAGAGCATGAGCAAGGGAGGAGCAGAGAGGGAGACACAGAATCCAAAGTAGGGTCCAGGCTCTGAGCTGTCAGCACAGAGCCCAACATGGGGCTCAAACCCATGAAAGTGAGATCATGATTTAAGCCGAAGTCAGAAGCTCAAATAACTGAGCCACCCAGGTACCCCTATACCTTAATATTTCTTAAAATACATGCCAAATGTGTGAGGCTGTTGCAGCATAATTATTTATAATTTAAAGACATTTTAAGGGCACCTGGGTGGCTCAGTTGATTGAGTGTCTGACTTTGGCTCAGGTCATGATCTCTCGGTTCATGGGTTCAAGCTCTGCATCAGACTCTGTGCTGACAGCTAGCTCAGAGCCGGGAGCCTGCCTCAGATTCTGTATCTCCCTCTCTCTTTGACCCTTCCCTGCTTGTGCTCTCTCTGTCTCTCAAAAATAAATGAAAAAAAAACATTAAAAAAATAAAGACATTTTAAAAACCTCAATGTCAAAGAAAAGAAGATTAAACATTGGAATATATCAACACAATAGAATATTGTGAAGCCATTAAAAATCATGTCTACAAGAAAATTGCAAACCATACAGAAGAAAAATCCTCCCATGGTATCACTTAAGTGTAAAAAAAGGGGGGGGAGGTTATAAAACATTATACTAACAAGGATTTTGATAAGGAAAATATGTTTGCGTTATATGCACAGAAAACAACCATAGAGAAACACAACAATATTTTAACAATTTTACTCAGTGATTTAATTGTAACTTTTAGTTCTGTCTATATACATTGAATTCCAAATGCCCATGTGGTACTTGTGATAAGTACTCCCACCCATTTACATTGGGGATTTGGGCATATCACCCCTAAAGAGGAAACCCAGGGAGGGGGCGACTCTGTTACTACAGCTTCTGCTATTAGAATATACATTGCAATTACTTTGCTGCTATTTTGGGGGGCCTCCATGCTAATACATCCAAAGATAAGCTTCTAGATTAGTTGAGAACTAATGGCAAAGCACAGCATCAGGTACAGTTCCTTGGTACACACACGCACGCGCACACACACACACACACAGGCACACACCATCAGCCCCTTGTCTGGGTCTAACCCTTGATGATTAGAGGAATTTTGCTAGTAACTGAATTTAATGTTTTAACCAAACATTTGTGAACAAAGGGATTCTAGGTCTAAGTAGAGATGTTTGGAGACTCTGCCTGAAGAGAGTAGACAGAGGTCATTGTCTCGCTCCACAGAGAGGATAGAAGACTTGGAAACACTGGCTCAAAGCACCCAAAGCCTAGGCACTGGTGCCTTTCAAAGGGCATGTCAGTGACGGCAGCTTCGTGGATAATAGGCATTGACAAGCAAGAGAGAAAAGACAGGGGGCCTCTTTGTGGTGACAGTAGCTGCCAGCCTGGTTTGAGCAGAGGTGTCCACATCATCACTACTGTCCTCTCAGGCTGGGGGAAGACCCTAATTATGAGCTACGTATCTGGAGAAGAAACAAAGCTGAACTGGAGTTCCTGTTCACTCTGCACCCCCATAGAGGCATGCATTCCTGAATCCTAAACATGGCTCTTTTTCTACCATCTGCTTTTTTTGCACCTGACCATCAGACCAACTAGGGAAGTTTACAGGTATTAATTTTTCTCTCCACCACCAGACCTTTTTACCATTCTGAGAGGTAAGACTAATTCTTTTACATTTTTTTTTCTCATTTAGTTTTGGATGGGGCCTTAACGGCTGGGAGATGGAAGGGGAAAAAATGGAATTAAAATGTAGGTCAGCTGGTAAGTTTTTTACAAATGCCCAAGATGACAGAACACAGGATACTCAGTCAAATCCTTGGAGAGGGCCTAACAGGTAGATGTAAGGAAGGACAATCACTTTCTGTGTGAGTCACCTCCTTTGGGGTCAAAACCACTTTCCCGAGTTGCTGAAGCGAATCTTTATTTTTTCCTAAAACTCAACAGACAGCGTCTTCAGAACCTAATTTGATTTTGATTGATTTTTGAAACTTGAAACACTTCTAAACTAATTTTCAGTATATTACTCTTGTCAACGCTTAAAGATTTTTGTCAGGAGGAATTTGCTGAACAGACACAGTAATTTTGTTTCTCATTCTGGCATATCACCCCTAAAGAGGAAACCCAGGGAGGGGGCAACTCTGTTACTACAGCTTCTGCTATTAGAATATACATTGTAATTACTTTGCTGCTATTTTGGGGGGCCTTCTCAAGCAGCTCATGCTGCAAACCCCCAGGAGTTGAAACTCTTGAAAGAAGAAATCACAGAATCACCGACTCCTCTTGGGTCAGACTTGGGATATAAAGGATTTGAAGCTCTGGGGTGGGAGAGGGAGGGGGAAAGGCCGGGGAGGGATTCTTCCAAAGTCCTGTAGCAATTTAGTGGCAGACCAGGGACTGGAGAACATCTTCACACCTTTAGCCTATTTCTCTCCCCAGTCTACCAAGAAGCAGAGAAGCCAAGTCAGCTCTGCAGTGGTCATGGCCCAAGATGGGATTTATTAAATAAATACACCGGTGACAACTTCAATGGGAGAAGAGGCGTCGACTTGCAGTCAAAACAGCAATTGATAGGCAGTAAAAGCCACTCTAAAAGCCTCGCACAATGCTGCTCCTTACAAAGCACAGGGGCTGTGTTAACAGTGTCTCCCCTTTTGTCTCACCAGTCAGCCGATCCATCGGGGGCCGTTGGAAATAGCAGTGACATTACAAGATAATAACTTCTGCCCATGCCGGCATTATGCCGGGAGGGGCTGTCAAAGAGTGGTTTTCTTTTATTACTTTTTGCCACCCAGGGTCTGTGGCACAGGGACAGATGGATGGGCTCATCTTAACAAATAAGCAATGGGGACAAACTGCGCTGTCTCAAACTGGTGGTCTTTGCTCAAGGCAGGGCCTTCAAAGCAAGCACCTGCGGGTGCCTGCGTAAAAACATGGGCAGATGCAAAGCACAGAATTATTCAGGAGGGGAGAGAATTGATAGAAAGTTGGCCTATTGTGTGGACAAATAGGCTCAAGGACTTTCATCTGCTGCCAAAGTACCTTGATGCAGTTGGGGTTGGCTAAATGTGAAGAGAAATGGCATGAGAAGCAGAGGAGAGGCTGGAGAGTCTAGAATTCTGCTGGAGTGATCTGAACATGCTTCCCAAGTCACTGAAGTGACCTTCAGGTAGATACAAAGAGATCAAACTAGTGTGCATTTATTTATATGCACCATTTTATTAATATAGTCCCAATTCTCTCCCACATCTGTAATAAGGCGACCATGAGTGAAACTATACTTTGCGGTATTTTGAGTTCTGTGTAAATGGAAACTGAAAAAGGAATGGAGCCATTGATACTTTAAGGGAAAAAAAATAGTTTTTAAGGCTAAATAACAGATACTTAGGGTTATACTAATGTCCAGCTATTGCAGAATTATCGTCACTGGGGCCCTAGGACCAGACTATTCCCTTTGGGTAGTAGCAAGGCTTTCTCTGAATGAACTGGCTGTTTCCATTCTCAGAAAGTGCCTGGTAGGAGGCGGAGGCAGGAATACAAGGACTCGGGAGGTGGGTTAGAGACTGAAATGAGGGGAGATGGTCTGTCTGTCTCTAGATCTAGGGGCCCAACCTGCAAAGGAAACCAACAGCACTCTGCCATGTGGAGACTCACTGGGAACAAGTCAGAACATCAGGACTACAGTGTGGGCCTGGGCCTGGGCTCTTTAACTACAAACTGATCTCTGCAGTTCCTTCTTTTCCATATGTATCACCCTTTAGACAGACCTCCAATTAATTACAGCCAAACTCTGTTACCGTAGAAAATTAAGGAAAGGTCAGGCCTTGTTATGGGGCTTTAAGGCAAAGGAGCCTGGGATTTAGGGGCATGTCTCCTCCCTTGAGGGCAGACTGATGGTAGTATCAGGGTCACCAATGAAGGGTACTGTGGCCAGTGGAAGGCTAATCTCTCCAGGACCCAGGAGCAGTGTGATGGCAGGTGTGGTGGTAAGGGGAAAAGAATGATGGAGAGCTGTCCCTTAGCACCCCGTAGGCAGTGACCTGAGGCATCTTTAGAAGCACCCAGGAAATGTTTTGAGGGGTATACTCTGGGGGCAATAAAAAAGGTGTGTGCTTAGACCAGTGTCACTAGCAATAGAGAAAGATATACATACTCACGAATCTGAAGCCTCACGGCATTCCCCAGTCTCTCTAGGAAGGCAAGGCATCTACAAATGAAAAGTTCCCTAAAAGAGCTATCAAGAGGCTAAGCCTCAGAGAAGGTAGTCAGTGTGGTAGCAGCTCAGGAAAATGGAAGATCTCTTCAATGGGATTCATTGCCGACAATACCTGGAAGATATTATCTTAGAAGCAGAGGTTCCCAAAGTATTGTCCTGGGACCTGCAACATCAACATCAGCGGGGAACTTGTAAGAACTTCAGAGTCTCAGGCCCCACCCCCTCAGTCTGACTGGATCAGGAACTCTGGAGGTGGGGGTCCAGCACTCTGTGTCTGAAGAAGCCCCCTCCAAGATGATTCTCAAGGCCATTCAAGTTTGAGGACAACTGAAGTAGAGAATGTGATATAAAGCAAGATAACTGAAGTTTGGCCAAAAGTGTGTCTGCCAGCAAGTCTGCTGTTGCTGTGGGTCAGGCAGTGGAGATTTAGTGATGATCAGATTTTAATACTAATAATAGACTTCATTTTCATATCATCACATGGCCCGCAAAATATTCTTCAACTACTGAACGGTGTTATATCATTTGCAAAAATGTTACACATTACTTCTGTTTTGTAAGTGAGGTGACTGAGTATCAAAGAGGTACTGCTGTGTAAAATCACAAGAGTAAAGCAGGACAAGAAAGAAAAGGCCTGGACTTTGATGGTTCATCTTCCTTTCCTGTTGGTGAGAAGTATTCAGTAATCTCCTAAATTTCCAGTATTTCCCGAGCATGTAGCTAGCACCTTGCATGACCTTTCTGAAGGTTAGTAGTGATTTTTGGAACCTTCTACTGAGGATTCTGAGCATGCTTCTGGAGTCACTGGGAAAGAGTGCTGTGATGACTTAGTAATGGGAGGTGACCATATGTGCAATAGAAATGAATATCCTCCCTTACAAGGTGATCTTGGGCTGGTTTCACTTCATTCTTTCTGGTTAGGACCTGAGAAATATAACATAAAGAGGAGTCGGATCTGGTTAGGAGGATTAAATAGGGATGGGCTGATGATGAGAGCAGAATTCTTTTCATCTGACTTCATATTATCTCATTTACCATTACGGTTCATGCTAATTCCAACCAGCTTTCCCTAATTTGGAGAGAAACTATCAAAAGTGCTCACAGTCTGACTTCATCCCAAATACACATCACTGCCTTAGAAACCCATGCCTCTAAAATGCTGGACATGTTCTTAATCACACACTTTCTCATGCCGACTTCATGGAAGGATTTATATGTGCAAGTTTTGCCAGACCTCTTGACTTAGACCTGATGCTGTCCTCTTAGGAGTGAATGGAAACTTTCCATTTTGCCGGCTTTGTCCTACTAACTTCCCTCTCAAAAAAAAAATCACAAAGAAAACAAGCAAGCAAACAAACAAAGACAATACAATCAACCGACCAGAAATTCCTAAAGCATCAAGTGTTTGGGAACATCTGACTGCTATTGTTGGGCGCGAGTCACTTGCAAACTCAGGCTTGGTTTTTAATTGCTCCCAGTTGCCACTTTGCTCTGAACAAACAGACCAAACCTTTGTCCAAATCATGTGTGATAGAGCAACATTTTCATTTCCTATAATGCCAGCAATGAACATTAGCTTTCCCTCTGGCTCTTGCTAATTTCCAGGGATTTCACTGCAATTTGGAGAAAGGCCACTCCCCATGGAGGCCCTGGTTTCCCACCCCTGCTGGCTTCCTGGCACTGCTCTGGAGTCCTTCCCTTACCCTTTGCTAATATCATATCTGCAATCATTACTCCATTTTGCTGTGATTTTAATTAGAGGACATGTGGTATCTTTTAATATTCTTCTGCACATTGAGGCTCTCGAGCACTTGTTACCAACCATTGCCTCAATATAATTTAGAAGCAGTGGCTTCATAAGCAAGTCCTCCAATCTTTTGATATTAAATTTTCAAATTAATCTCTGCTGTATGCATCACTGGTGATTATCTTGGCCTAAATTATGCATCCTTCTTAAAGTTGGAAAACAACAACCCTTCCCATCTGACAGTGGATCTATGCAGATACCCTTATCTCTAAGGAGGCGTTTGTTTTTAACCCTCTATGGCTTATAAGCAGAGGATCTCTGTGACTCCAGCTGTATTTGCTGGCATCCCACTCATGACAACAATAGGAGCAAAAACTGATCCTGTGAGTCCCTTCCTATCCCCCTCGTATGGCCTCCCATTGTCTCCAGGAAAAACCTAAGCCTCCATCAAGTGAGAGTGATAGGACTATATTAATAATAAAAAAAAAAAGTAAGGGGTTAACTCCATTGCATTCCATGTTATTCTTCAAAGGGAGATTGTACGGAATGGTGGGATGTACATGGTCTCTGGAATTGGCAGGACTCCAATATATAGCTAGTATTCAATATTCATTACTCGTCCCATTTTTAGCAAATTATTCCCTTTTTCTGTACCTCAAGTTTTTATTGTCAGAAATCACAAGAAAGCCATGCCAGCACATACAAGGCTCTCAAAAGGCAAACTTCCCTTCCTTCTAACTTCTCTCCCTCCCCTAGATATTTAGCTTCAGAGGCAATCCTCAAGGCTTAAAGGATTTAATTTAAATATGGATAATCAAGCAACATGAATACAGCTTCTTGGAGTTATTGTAGTTTTGTTTTTGGAAGTGGGGTTGAGCGGAGCAAAAGTCCTTCATGGGCTAACCATAGAGAGAGAAAGACATGAAATTAGATACTTCACCTAATACCCACAAATGTGGTTCTGTGTGGTCTCCCAATTGGGAATCGTATCTGTGCTCTTGGTTTGAGCCCATGGGCTCCAGGCTGAAAAGTGGACTGCACAATGTGGTCATAATCATCCTTTTAGCAGTTGTTTGGAAGTGCCCACGTGAAGCCACTGTCTCATTAAATGACTTGACCAAGAAAAAAAAAAATCTCCCAGCACAAAAGAATAAGGCAAGCTGATACTTTTTCATATCTGAAACTCTGTTCAACTCCATATGATAACACAATAGTTGAACAGTGGTGGAAATCTGGGTCAGTCAAATCTTCAGACAATTATGGTGTATCCTTTGACTCAGGCCAAAGAATGACCAAAATGGAGGACTCAGCATTTGAACCAAAATAATTCCTCTCTTTGGGCTAAATAACTCTAGTATGATATATACTTATGTGTTTCTTTGCCATACAATGCTGAGAATAAACAAAATAATTCATAATAAACAAATAATTTAACTGCTTGCTCTAGGACATAGCTGCACCAGGAAGATAAGACAGCAAACGAAATAAACAGCTTATTTTTCAAGATTGATACCCTACTTATCATAGATTATTTCAAGACCCTCTCCTTTCTGCATCCTTCAATCTAAAAATGTTATGGAATAATCTCTGCTCAATCCCAATGAGTTTCCATCTTGTAAGACCTACCCTGGGGGCGCCTGGGCGGCTCAGTCGGTTCAGCGTCCGGCTTCGGCTCAGGTCATGATCTCACGGTTTGTGGGTTCAAACCCCGCATCAGGTTCTGCGCTGACTGCTAGCTCACAGCCTGGAGCCTGTCTTCAGATCCTGTATCTCCTTCTCTCTCTGACCCTCCCCTGCTCACGCTGTCTCTCTCTTTCAAAAATAAATAAAAACATTAAGAAAAAAATTTAAAAAAAAGATCTACCTATATTCATCTATCTCAGGCCCTCAAACCTTATATATGTCTCTTCTGAGACATTACTAAGTCTCTGGGTCCTTTTCTGCGCAAAATCTAATAAGATTAGTTTTCTGGTTTTTGTTTTTGTTGTTGTTTTTTGATCAACAGACTTTTCTACTTGCCTTTTGGAGAATCAACAGTTGACTCTGTGAAGTACTTTATTGTAAGACTAATTGTATTTCATACTTACAAATGCATTTTCCACTTTTTCATCTTTTCATGCATTTCCCCAAGAAATAATTGTGGAGTGCCAGGAACGATCCTAGATACTGAACACAGATATCCCTGCCTTCGTGGGATATATACATTCTAGTAAGGCAAGAAATAAAATTTTCTAAGATGACAAAAACAATTATATCATTACAGTTGTGATAAGTGTGTTAAAGAAAAACTACTGAGGGCTGAGAAAGCATGTATATTTTAGCTTTGCATGGAGGTGTGTGTTGAAGAGCATGGACAACATCTCTGAGCAAGTGACATTTAAAGTAAAGAAGTTCAAGGGGAGAGGTGTCACTGACAGAAGCAATAGTATGTCCAGTGTTTCAGTGTCATTCAGAGCTTGCGTTGGTGTGAAGAGGGACGGAGAGAAGGCCAGTCCAGTGTAACTACAGAGAGTGGGGAGGAGTTTCACTAGACGTACACAAGGTGGGTACTAATCAGACTTACAGACACAGAAAGTATTTATACTTGTAAATTAGTTGGTGCAGGGCTATTCCACTAGTTCTAGCAAGTCTTTGTCTTCAGACCTGCAGCAGCTCATACTCAAGATCTTATGGTTTTGTCCATGTTAGCACTACCTTTTGTTCTCTCTGCTGTAGTCATCTGTCCTCTGTTTACACTTTTACCTTTTTTTTAAGTTATTTTACCAAACTTCTTCATGTTCCTGTGTTTGTTCTGTTCCCTTTGTTATACTTTATCTAGGACAGAGCCCCCATAACCAATATTCTACCTTTTCGGGAGCTTCTTGGGGACTGGAGTTCTTGCCTCCCTGGTTTTAGTCCCTTGAAGATAGTCTTTAAAAGAATGTAGTCAATGAACTCTTTCTACAGTTTAAGTAACCTAATGCATTATTGACTCTTTCCAGACATAAGGTCCCCACTGCTGCCAGCATTAATGAAGGAACTTTTCCTAGTTCACAGAGTTAATGGGCCTCTGGCCTGGCTCACTGTGTTCCTTGAACAGTTTATTTCCTGGGGAAGTGTGATTGCCTCAGCAGCATCTCGAGTTGGGAGGTAATTCCTGTTCCCGGAACATAAAGAGAGTGGATGGTGGTTTGTAGAATTATTGCAGCGGTCTGTAGTCGGTTGGATGCTTATGTCATTTGACAATGAGATTCATGTTCTTCATACCCACCCTCCATGTTTTCTATTATAAACTTTAATGCAGGACTTTAAAACTTTATTTTAAAATACTAAGCCTTTATGTGCAGCCAATTCTTATTCAGAAGCCCAGTGTATAACATAATAATAATAGTAAAAAAGCAAAGTCTTATGCTGAAAGCAGGGGAAGGACTGAAACCCAACACACTGGATTTTCCCTTATTGCTACTAACCCTTCAGGATCACCCGAGGACCCTAGGTTGAAACAACTTTGCTAGACTCTGGGTTGGAGCAATTATGGTCAACTACAGAAACCCAAAACTCTCCTACCATAAAAGCTTAGACATTCTTAACAAAATAATGCAAAGTATTTTCTCAATGCATAGCCTAGCTTGTCACAACAAAAAGAAATCTCCCACTGCCATGAATAAAAATGGAACTATAAATGAGAGGGTAGATAGGCACCAGCTAACACTATAACTGGGAATAAGAGTGGCCCCTAAACTAGGGACTAGGGAGTTAACACATAGTCAGAGACAGGAGGCATGACCTTCGGCTCACCAGTGGTGAAAGTGAGAATTGGATTCTAAGATCCGATTGGCTCTAAGATTAAAGTGGGACTCCCTCATGGAAAGAAGTAGGTATATAAAACCATCCTTTAGCATGGTATAAATTCAAGAAAACATGTCCATCTGTTGCTAGTCTCTCAGTGGAAAAAAATCCTCTAAGAATCTGAAATTAAAATCATAACCCTGTTTCACTTTTAGGTGTAGCATTTGAATATAAATATATCTTTATGCACTGTGAGGTCATGGGCATTGCTATTAACATATTAATGATCCCAAGTCTGTGGTCTTCCTTTGGGCACTTGGAAAATTCCAACACAGTTCTTCTCTAGAGAGATATGTCCTCAACTCAGGCTGCATAAAAGGCCTAAAAATCCCAAACCACAAAAATCAAGAGGAAATTCAAATTCCAGTATGAGCAAGAGGCAGCATATGCAAGAAACAGCTGATACAGATCTGCTACCACTTCAGTTGAGAACCATATGATGTAAACTATAAAATAAGTATTGAAAAAATAAGAACCTACAAAGGGAATTTGAAAACATATGAAATGATTAAAATTCAATGATAAAAATTAATATTAATATTTAATATTATTTTAAATTTAATTATATTAAGAGCAGCAATATACTCATTTGATATGCAATGCTTATCACATTTGTAGAACAGCAGTTTAAACATAGCCAAAGAGAGAATTGATGAACAGGAGCATGGCCCCTTACCTGTAAACTGTGAATCAAGCCCAGTTATGCTATCTCAGGTTCTTCTGCGTGCTTAAAAATAACC
Organism: Suricata suricatta; assembly: GCF_006229205.1. Classification (NCBI taxonomy): domain Eukaryota; kingdom Metazoa; phylum Chordata; class Mammalia; order Carnivora; family Herpestidae; genus Suricata; species Suricata suricatta. The sequence continues at coordinate 16,020,990 of NC_043712.1, read as the reverse complement.
TGGGCCAAGGATATCTACATCAGAGGAAGTGCAACTTTATACACATTCTTATAAAACTGCCCTACGCTATCCAATTAGCAGTATACCCTTCACATTCTTTGTGAAGAATAATACTTCTGTAACTTTCTCCTCAGAAATGAATGCACACCTATTAATAGCCTCTGAAACCTTAAGGTCTGTTTTATATCAGGTCAGACATTGTCTTTTGGTCTGACATTCTGACTTTGGGACATAATATCTCCCTGTTGATGAGCTCGTCTACAACCTCCCTAATGGGCACAAGTTGCATTAATATCTGTGCGGACACACTTGGTGGTCAGCAAAATCTCCCATTCCAGAATAGCAGTCTAACGGATACAATAACTACTAAACTCAAATTTGATACAGTTCTTGAAATCTAAGTCTCTTAAGTCAAAAGAATAGCAAATATTCTTCATTGTTTCATTTGGCCTTAACGATCATCCTCATAATTAGGTATTATGCCCCCATTTTACAAATAAAGTGGATTTTCCAAAAAGAAGCAGATCCCAGTCTTCACCTAAGCTCAAGTATTCAATCACTATATCATATTACATACCTTTCCTTGAATTTTGAATCATGGTTAATGTTTAATCAGGCTTAATGTTGAAATTCTGAGTACTCCGCCTGGGGTTATAAGACCAGTTGACAAAGAATTTGAATGTTTGTGGCTTTATTTTATTTTTACCTAATCCAGAAGTAAACAGGAGAAACTAAAAGGACATTTCAAACCTACCACCTTCTACCAGGGTTAGCTGTTCTGTTTAGAGCACAGCTGCTGCAAACTCTCAATTCACATATGGCCTGAGGTTCAACTTATGGCAAAAATGCATCCATCCCCAAGCTCCTCTGAGACATTCTCACTACACAGTGCAGTGATGGTGTTCACAGGTGTGCAGAGTTTATCACTGAGAAAGAAACAGGGGGCAAGGGACTCTAAAGAGCAACTTCCTTGCTGGGGTGGACATAAAAGTGGCAGGAAGAAATAGCCTTGTAGGTCATTGCTGGAAGGGCTCCTTGGTGCAGAGAGGGCTCCGCTGAGGAAACAATAATAAAAAATGACTTTAAGGAGTATATCTATTGCTCTCTCTTTTTTTTTTCTTTCCTTCACAACAAACCTTTTTCTGGGTCTCTTCTCTCTCTATCTCAGAGACTAAATGAAAGAAAAGTGAAATATCCAGGTATTATTGCATGTAAAAATACCAGTTCTGTAAGGTAACTGTTACGGTTTCCCTTTTATAGATGAAGAGAGTGAAGTCCGAAGAGGTTAATGTGCAAGTGGAAGGATGAGGATGGAAAGGCAGGTCCTTCTTTCTGGGACCCGTGCTCTTAGCCATGAGGAAATACTCCAGAGCACATCAAGCAACGTTAACAGAGAGGGTGCCACGGTAAACAGTTTTGGAAAATGCCAGATTAATATAATTAAACTGCTTAATATGAAAATATGCATGTGAGATTTCCCAAAGAAAGGTATTTCCCAAATTTATTTGACTACAGGGTCTTTTTTCATAGCGCATCTCATAAGGAAACTGTTCTGAGGAATGCACATTGGGAAATGCTTTTATAGACTGACATTTCATTGGAGTAAACTCTACTTAATTATTATTGCCAAAACGTAGGTGCTCGTAGTGGGCAAAATCAGGCAATCAGCCCCCTTATAGAATATTATTTTGTCCAGATTTCTTTCTGCCTGAATATGCTGTAAGTTTCACTGAACATCTGGAAGACACTTGTCTCCATATAACTCTGTGTCGTGTGGGGAATGTTAATGGTACTTGCGATTTCCTCTCCAAGAAATTTCATGACTCACTTTCTCACTTTTGTTCCCCCCTTAAACACCATAGGGACATTTTTATTCAACCAGAGACACTCAATCGGTATCTTTCAGAGTCCTTTCCTTAAACTCAAGTTTCAAAACTAAAGTGAAAAAATTACCAAAAACAAAACGAAAACAAAACCACCAAACAAATCAAAAAAGCAAAACAAGATCTAATCATTTTTATCAAAATGAGAACAAAACATCTCCAAGCTTCTCACAAGTGGCCATTTATAAAACCATTTCCCTGACCTGGATGAAACGTACAATTGATATTCACAACTTGCTTCTGTCTGCATTCCCCCTCAATCTATCAGCAATTACCATCATGGAGATAATCAATAATGAAATGAAATGGGAGAAAGATTGATTGAATGTGGAAAAATAGAGTTCTCTGATAGACATGGAGAAGAGGCTGAAGTATTAAAGAAGTGAAGTTCCTGTCTGTAATACTGGACCAAGCGAACAGCCTATGGGGCTTTCCTAATCTCTAACAGTCTGTGCTTGTGGAACTGAAGGTAAAGAGGGATAATTCTATTCACCCTGTCCTTTTCGTCTTCAGCATTCTTCCAGAAAACACAGTGACCCTGAACCCTGGAAACCTAAAACACATAAGGAAAGTGACTCTAAAGATCATCCAACATAATGATTTTAGACACCATGTTTCATGGAGCCATAGGAACGATGCAGAGGGTCCTCTGGAGAACCCTCTGGCTTCAGGCTCCCATCTTTCACTTTAGTGAAAACAGCTCCATGTCCCTCTTGGGGAAAAAAAATCTGAAATGTCATTAAGGTGGGACTTCTAGTCAACATAGTATTTGGGGCTCATGCTGCTCTCTCCATGATCTGTATCTAACACATGAAATGGCAAAAAATATATAGGTTTTTAGTCGAGAGGCATACTCAAACTAGAAGACAGGCTGAGAGGGGGTGGGATTTGACCAAAAGCAGCAGAAGCTCCAGACTGGTTGGCAACTATGGATAGCACTAGCAGGCACAGAGGTAGCACTGAGGGTGTTTCATACCCCTGGATGTGAATGCCAAGCACACACAGGAAGGAGGACATTGATAGAGATTGAGGGGTGAATAGGCTCTGTGAACCATCCTCATTCTAGGCCCTCTGAACAAGCAGTTATGATCAGGGGGACCAGTTCGAGGTGGGAGACAGGAAGAACCTGAGTAGCCAGTAATTGTGGAGAGTTCAAGGGAAAAAGTCCCTTCTCCTGCTGCTTCATCCCACCCATTTCTTAATTATCTTAATGGAAATAGTAACAACCTCAGCTGAAGCATCCACTCTGAGAAGAGTTAGCTGGTGGCTCTCAAGGTAAATTCACCTGTAAACAAAGCTGATCAGCAAGAATCACAAGATGTGTGAATACCAGCACTGTGAAAGGGAAACAACAAAAAGAGAAAAACAGAACTAACGAGATCAGAAAAGAAATGTATAACAGGCATAATTAACATTCTCAGTGAAAAAGAAAGGTGGGACTTCCATGAAGTAAAACCAAGAGATTTATAAATGAGGGAGCAGGGGATCTTAGTAGTGGGATAGAAATGGTTATGTAATGGAAGTTATGCTAAAAAGAATAGAAAAGTCATGATAGGAAGAATAGAAAAGATAGACTGAGTAGTTGAATAGACAGAGTCAAGCAGAAACTGATCTGGAAGATCAAGCTGTAGAAATCTCCTAGAATGGATCTGTGTCAAATGAGATACATACTCATGTTCAAGAAAGGACTCAAAGTCCATCTGCATGGGGTGGGTTTACCTGAAAGTCTCCAGCTGTCAGCTATATTCGTGGCTACCTTGGGGGCACCTGGGCGGCTCAGCCAGTTAAGCGTCCGACTTCGTCTCAGGTCATGATCTCACAGTCCAATGGCTTGGAGCCCTGTGTTGGGCTCTGTACTGACAGCTCAGAGCCTGGAGCCTGCTTCAGATTCTGTGTCACCCTCTCTCTCTGTCTCTCCTCCACTCACTGTCTCTCTCTCTCAAAATAAAATAAAGACATAAAAAAAAAAAGGTGGCTACCTTGACTTTTAAGTTAAAGGCATGCTATTCTTGGGGCCACTTCCAACCAATGATGTAACAAGGATGAGACTGTGGAGCTCACATTGTTCTCTAATGAACAATCTTTGTCCTGGCTTGCAAGGACTGGCAAAGACTGTCAGGTAAGTATAGCCACGTGCCTGTGATATTATAGGCATTATCCTCTTTAAAGTGTTTGCACTTCTATTTCTATCACAACATCTGGTTCTTGGAAAACCACAGCTGTCAAACATCAGAAAGATGTAAAGATGTGGAGAGTATAAAAGTGAAGCCAAGAAACATGGAGCATGGATATATAGGTATGGTAGGCAGAATGGGTGCCTGTGACAAATTTGAAATAAAAATACTGTATTCAAGGTGAGGGAGGGTGGAGATATGAGAGATGAATAAAGTAGGTAAGGGGATTAAGTAGTACAAACTTCCAGTTGTAAAATAAATAAATCATGGGAATGAAAAGTACAGCATAGGGATATACTCAACAATACTGAAATAAATTTGTATGGTGACAGATGGTAACCACACTTATTGTGATGATCACTTTGTAATGTATATAACTGTCAAATCACTATGTTGTACCTGAAACTAATATAATATGTCAACTATACTTCAACTGAAAATATATGTCCAACTAAATTATACTTTAAATATGAGAGAAAATAATGGTATTTACAGATGGACAAGGAATTAGGAAATTGTCAGCAAAAATATTTCAAAGTAATGATTAGAACATATACTTAAAGAATAATGAATACAAAAGAAAGTGATGTTAGGTAATAAGCACTTACGAATAGAGAAAGTAATAACATACTGGTGTCCATATATATGTATTTGTATTTTCTATAACAATCTGGGATTAAAATACCACAAATCACATAATAAACTTTGGAGATAAGAACTTAACTAAATTCTGTGTCTTGAATGGATGGAAGCTATAAGTATTGATTAAACTCAGCTTTTGCTGGAAAAAAATTAGTAATTATTAGAGCCACTTTTAAGGTAACGGAAATAATACATAACTTCCAAACTAGAAGAGGGAAAAATAGAATGAAAACATTATCAGTTTAACGGAAGCAGGGGGGTAAGGATTTGTTTTTTAAAAAAAAAGTAGACAAAGGAAATATAAAAGAAAGTCAGTAACATACTATTCACAAGAAATATTTCTCTTAAAAAAATAAAAGAAAAACATATACACCAGGACTTATAAACCAAAAGACAGACTGCTTATGTTAATATCAGATAAACTGAAATTTAGGGACAACAAGGGGAAAACAGAATATTTCACTTAATAAACCTAACAGTATACCAATAAGATGAGATATTTATGAATTTGTCTCACCCAACAATATGGATAAAGGCCAAATGGAGTTTCAGGAAATTCTAAATAATTATACATTACATGGATTATATTCTCTGACAAAAAACCAATAGAATCAGAAATGAAATAAGGTTGGTTAAATCTCAGTATCATGGACAAAAATTCTTTGAATAAAAAGAGATTCTGTTTTTTAAGAACTTTGAAAACCAATGATTTGATCCCATGTAACAGGTATGATCCCATGTTACAGGACCATTGAGAATGATAAACAAAGTGTTTTGGATGAAGCCATGTGATATAATATAGAACCCAGGTATGCAAGCCCAAAAATGACAGTAAAAACCCAGCTGCTGAAATTACTTACCAAAATAATTAAACGGGAGAATATTGTTTTTTAAAGTTAGCTCTATGCCCAATGTGGGGCTTGAACCCACTACCCTGAGATGAACAGCTGCATGCTCCACTGACTAAATTGTGTAAGGGGAAAATAAAGTGAAATTAAACAAACAAAACCCAAAGTGAGAAGATCCCAATTCTGCTATCAGTGCTGTGTTTTCTAATTTGGAATGAGGCCCTTTGATTTCAAAGTGTCAAAAAGGTTGGAAGAAGACTGACCCCTGAAAAAAATCACTGGATTTGTGGGATAATTCTGGATAATGAAAAGTGGCCATGAAGCTAGAGTGTTTGTGGATAAGTTCAAGGATCATTGTATCAGTCTTCAGGGCTACAAAATCTGGCATTTTTCCTTGTTAGGCTTTGTAAGTCATACCAGTAAATTCTCATTCTTATTTTTTTCTTCCATGGCTACCTTTTCCCATATAAGAGTCAAATTTATTGAACAGCGGGGTTAGGGTGATCAAGAGTGCCACATGTTCCAAAAGGCAAAATAAATAAACAATAAAAAAGCAATTGCCTTATCAACAGGGAACCATTGCTATCTTAGAGACAGAGATCATTGTCAGAGAAGAGGAGCATAAACCACGCCTTGGGGAGTTAGAAGAAGTGGGAGGACATACAAGCAAATTACTAGATTAATTTTGTTTGAAAAGTTAGATGAAAGAGTGGATACGGGAATAAGATAATAACCTAGGTTATAATGAGGTCAAACCAAGACCTAACATTATAAAATGACTTGTGTAATTTTGAAGGATGAGGGAGAAAATATGATAGATTGGTTTAATTTGGAAGCATCTGGAGATAGAGGGGAGCATGAAGGTATAAACTGTCCAAATGACAGTGTGAGAGACATAAGGGAGAACCATGTTGTAGGAATCGATAGTAGTGTGGCCATAGGCATTGCTGACTGAGGCCAAGAGAACCCGGTTGTCCATAGGGTTGCGGTGGTAGATTATAACTATGAATACCCAATATTTATAGGATCAATACCATCACCATGACCATCACTGATGCTGATATCTTTGAGGATAATGGGCATGGCAGCCTGTAAGTTGCTGATGACCTACACTAGTATAACTGGGAGGGGACATAGCATACACGTTAAGGCTGCTGAGAGGTGGTATTTTGACTTTCTGGAAGTGGAAGATGTAAAACAATGCTCTCCAACACCCCCTTTCTCTCTTCGAAAGAATAGCAAAAAACAAAACTAAACTAAAAAGATCTACAGTTTGCAATGACGTAATGGGTTTCATTTTTGAGAACAGCTGCCCAGTAACCTCTATGTATAGGGTGAAGTTAAGGTAAAGGCAGATAGGTGGAGAAAAGGGTTGTGTGGCACTCTGGGAGAAGGAATGCTTTAAGGAAATACTATTGATTTAGTATTTAAGAAGTCTAGTGGTCTAGTCTTGTTTCTCCCACTAGTTATGGCAAGTCACTAGTCTTCTCTATAATTCAGTTTCCTCACTTGAATGACAAAAGACTGGTCTGTTTCATGCCTGAGGTTCACTGAAGCTCATTCTGCCTCCTGCATAACTACTTAATTAATTGTGCAACTTTGGATTTATTTGGACCTATCACATAACCATTTTGGACTTCACGTCTCTCACACATACACACACACACACACACGCTTTATTTTGGTTCCATTCAGCATTAATATCCCATGAGGATATCCTATACATCAATCATTTAATGAGTTCATTATATGCCCAACATTGTGCTAAGCACTTTACCTGCATTTTTAGCTTCTTTTTCATTTTGACAACCCTGGGAGATCTTTGGAGATTAATATTACCATACTTCTTTTTAGGTATGAAAAACTAAAGCTCAGGGCAATCTTGTATGTGAGGAAGATCCAGAATTCAAAGCTGGCTCTGCCTGGTTCCAAAATCCATCTTTTAAACCACTTGCTATTTAGTCTATCAGGTCATAAAATGGTATGAAATATAATTCTTTTTGTTGACATATGTTTTAGCACTAACCAAAGACAACTCAGTGACCCAGACATTTTCTTTACTCAATTATAAAAGCCTTTGTGGTGGTGTATCAATGAAGGTAAATATAAAAATGGAAGCCCTCTTCGAAACATTTATTTGATAATCCAGTTTGAGGTACATTTTCCAGACATGTTTAAAAGACAAATGTATCCCTTCCTCTTAAACAAAAGTATTTATCAAAAAATAATGCAGTTATTGGACTAAATGAAAATTGTACCAAATAGGCTCAAATGTGTATGGATAGATGCAGTCAACAATTTCATGGAAAATTGCTTCCAAAATTACATCCTTAGACGGGACCCTTTCTAGGGACCCCATTAATTATGTTCCTTGAGGCCATATGAATTCATATTGGATCGTTTGCTTTGTACAGTTAGAGGCAGTAGAAAGCATCCATCTTCTTACAGGCAGACTTAATAAAATTATATTAATTTTATTAATAAAATGTAGTGGGATTTTTAAATAATGTCTCTCAGTAGATGCTCCTAGAACTAAAGGAAGATACATCTCCAGTGACAGAATTTGACCCAAATTATTAAAATCATGATAAAAATAATAATAAAAAGTTAAATAATACTTTGCTACTTACTAAATGTATCCAAATCTATAAACTCCTATAATTTTCATAACAATTCTGAAAGGTAGATGAAATATCTTTGTCCTTCCCTTTGTAGCAAGAGGAAATCAAGTCTCAGAGATGGTGATTGATCTGGTCAAGGGTAGGGCTAGTATATAGCATAGCGGGGACTTGAACTTTTGCAATTATTAGAGGCAAGAAAATGAGACTTAAAATATTTATTGTGGATCAGGGGCTGGGTCAGATTTTTACATGCTATTTCATCCAATGCTTCAAATTATATCACTAATGTGCTTCTGCCATGAGGACAGAGAGAGAGAATGTGCAGGAGAGCAAGTGAGTGCAAAAAGGAGAGTGAAAGAGAGTTATCCAAGGTCACACATTTATCTTCTAACAAATATTTATCGAATTACCATGAAGTATTCTTGGTTCACTGGATATACTGATGAATGAAATGGACTGTTGAAAGCAAATGTAGGGGTCAGAATTTATACCCCATTCATATGAACACAAAGCTCTTTATCCCCCCATGGGCCCACAAAGATTACTTACTAGTATCTTCCTTTAGCCTTTCCTACCAAAATTATAGCATATTGTGTGAAAGACCACAAATGGGTATTTGCATTTCTGAAGCCTGAGAGAACACTAAATAATGCCCAAATCCCAAATGAGTGGTGGAAATTGAACACCCTTGCAAGAATTAGGGAAAATAATTTAAGGCTAGTGCCTTGTTTGCTGTGCCTGGGCTCAGGTCTTCCTTCTCTTTGGTGGGGGCAGACTTGTGCCCTCTTCCTTTTTGATCAGGTACCCAAACATAGTGCCTGATTCCTTCTCAATTCAAGTGAGGGATGCAACAAAGGTGAAGCAAGAACACCATTCTGAAGAAAGAACTAGGCAGAAAGCAATGGTAGTTAGGCTCTGTGTCAGTCTCCTTGAACCTCCTTGATCGTGATGTGTCTGTTCCGGTCACAGCACTCAGAATCTTAAGGTATCATTAGTAACAGAATTCAAGAAACTTCAGGGGGAAAAGAAGTGTCTTGTATATTTCTGCCTCATTGACTCTCCATCTCATTTCCAATCTCATCTGAAAACATATCTTTTTTCTCTCCTGACCGCATCTGCTAATTGCCCTCTCCCACGGCTATTATTTAACTGGAATATATGTGATCGCTTTAACAACGGTATTTAACTTCATGGGGTTGTTGAGATGCTGTTTTTAATAGTTTTAGGTTGAAATGTAAGTGGCTGAGGTTCTTAACCAGGAAGGGTCCTTATGAAAGCCCCATCAATCTTCTATCTTGGAAAGCCCTCCCTAGTCTTGTAAACCCAGCCCCTGCTGAAGATGAGTTGAATTTTATATTTATAGCTTACATTATGAAAATGAAAGGATTTTAGTTTCTGTATATGCGTATGTAATATCAAAGCTTCCCAAGTGATACAGGTTTCCTAACCACGTCTCCCTAAAACAGTCCGTTATGACCCCCTCCCCACCCAGTTTCAAATCTTGGTTTTTACCACCTCGTAACATTATGAATCCTGGCATGTTATTTAAATATTTGAAGTCTCATTGTTCTCATCTTCAAAATGGGACTCATACACTTATTTTGAGGGTTTCCCAGCATTAAATAAAATTCTGTGTAAGAAGCTTCCTCTATAACTGGGGCACCCAGGTGGCTCAGTTGGTTAAGTGTCCAACTCTTAGTTTCAGCTCAGGTCATGATCCAAAGGTTTGTGGGTTTGAGCCCTGCACTGGGCTCAGAGCTGCTGGTGTGGAGCCTGTTTGTGATTTCCTCTCTCTCCCTTTCTCTCTCTGCCCCTCTCCCCCTTTCAAAAAAAATCCTTCCTGTATAATGAAAGAGTCCAATTCATGTTAGCTCATATTGATGAAGGAGCATATGTGACTCTCAGCAAACTTAAAATCTGAGCAGTTCTTATTAGAACATAATGCAAATTCCATGAACAGTGAGTCATTGTCTGCTTAATGCTATGTCCCCTGTACCTAGAAGTATGCTGAGCACATAATAAGGAATCAAACCTATCTGGGAATGAACACATAAATATCTTTCACTGTTACATACTTGCTTTACAACTTACAAAGTGCTTGCAAATCTATGATCTCATATGATCTCCTCAACAGCGTTGCACATAAATAGTGCAAAACATTCTAACTGGATGAACAAAAGAGTTAATTCAGTATAATCCTGTTGCCTTGGATTCTGCCTAGAGATCCATCCTAGATTCTGGATCATTCTTGATTCCATCCTTCTTCTCATCACTTCCTAACAGTTCTGGCTCCTAGTTTTTCCCTAAAATATCATTGTTTCCATTGGCACAAGTCAAATGGTCAGCATTCATCCAAATGGTTGCAGCAAGATCTGTTGTCTGATAGTCTTCCGGATACCGCTCTGCTCACTCACTTGGTCATTCTGCAAATATTTATGGAGCATATACGCTGAGAAAGGCACTCTGTTAGGTCCTCAGAGGAAGCGGTAAACCAGATATGACCCTTGCCTTCATGTATCTTCTTTTATATTTTATTCTAGTGGATCTTCTTAGGACATTAAATGGACTCCTTGCTATTGAACTGGTGACCCTCCTTTGAGATGGCATTCACAATCCTTCACTCAGCTCCCTCTTCACCTCTTTAACCCCATTGCCTTAACGATCGTTTAGGCTTTCTGCCACACATCGTGACGCATGACTCTCAATGCCCTGATCAGACTTTTTTTTTAATTCCAAGAATATACCATGCTTTCCTATGCTTCTGAACTTGGTGTTTTCTCAATCTGGGATGCTCTGCTCAACCCACTCTTGCCATTTCTCAATCAAAAGTAACTACAATGGGAGATAGCTACACTTTGAGTGATTTCTCTCTGAGAAGCATAGTGCTAAGTACTATATGTGGGTGTACATATATACCCACACACATAATTATCTCTTCTGTAATTATTAAAAGACCATTTTACTTATAATTGAGATGGAAAATGGGAAGTTAATTAACTTACCCAAGGTCACACAGACAGCCAATGTCAGAGTATCATTCCAAACCTCGTTTGACTTTAAAGTCCATGTTTTTAACTGCTTTGCTTTATAAGTGAGCTTCTAATCATACTTCAAGACCTAGTCCAAGGGCACGTAATCTCTGAAATCTTTCCTGGTTTGTCTAGGCAAAGAGAGCACTCCTGTCCCTTATGTTTACTTTACACATATCTCTATGGTGGCACCTTTTGCATTTACCTTATATAAATATTTGCACTCATTATCTGTTTAGAAATCTTTCTCTGCTGTTAGCTCCTTTTAAGTCACTGGTTTAGACTTATTCATCCCCATGTTCCCTGAGTTTAGCACAGTATCCAGTCAATAACAGGGCTCAATAAGTGGATGATGAATGAATGATTGACCAGCATTCCTGTTAAGAGCAGTGTCTCTATGACAGAAATCAGTGAGATAGGCAGATGGCAGTAGCTGATGAAGGCTTGAAGGCTCTGCCCACTAGGTCATCGTGCATGAGTTTGACCTGATCTGAAAGAAAACTCAATCAGACATTGCTTGAAATAGTAGAGACAAAACATAAAAACAAAAACAAAATTCGGCTCACTACACTTTACATTTTTCATCTAGTGGTTTTGGCATTGCACTGACACTCAGAGCTACAGGTCAGGGCTAAGTTCACCTGGGCTTAATTGGAAAGTACATAGGTTTGTTTTGGGAATGCCCTAGGGAGCAGCTGACCAAGAGAATTCTGCTATCAACTTGAAATATAGCTGTATAAGGATTTAAAAAAATAAAAATCACTATGTTTTTTAGTAACATGCCTTCCCTTTTTCTTTGCTGTGTTTGGTATTTTTTTAGTTTAAAACAAAGAATGGAGTCAACATGCACCAATTTGACCTAAACTCTGTATGAAATGATGTGAAAAATATGTAGTGCATCAGTAGTAGACTGACTACACTAATGGTCCCAGTCCTTTGCCCCTCAAACCCAAACCCTTTGCCCTATCGTTTTGCAGTACCTCCCACTCTGACCCAAGCTGCATGACTGGGCAGGTGATCAGCTGTCCTGGTTTGCCATGGACTGTCTTGATTTTAGTATTAAAAACTTCACATTCTGGGAGGCTCATCAGTCCTAGAGACATCCCTCAGTCAAAAACACCACGACAGCTGGCCACCCATTTGGCCAGTGGGATGTGACACAAGCAGAGATTAAGAAAGAACATGAGAAATGGGCTTGTTTTCTCTATTATGCGTCCTTCATCACCATGAAAAAAGGCCCAGAATAGTCTTCAGGAGAATGAGAAACACATCGTGGGGAGCCAAGTCATTTAGTTGCCCTGACCTGGACAGCCTATGTCTGCCACCAACCTGAGGACTCTTCAGCCCTGTTAATAATACAAAGATATGTTAGATATGAATCCAGGCCACAGAGACACTTAAATATGCAAATATAAGCAGAATAATAAGTAGCATATGATTTTTGCCTTTGCATACCTGAAGAATATTAAAAGAGACTGCAGATTCATTTTTTCTGTGCTAGCTGGGTGAAGTTATGACCACTCTATAGACTCTATATGAAGACAAATGTAGATGATATTAGATTTCTTTGAGGAAGAATTTTCTAACAATCACAGCAGTTCAAAGCTGTCCAGAGTTGGCTTCTTGGTGCAGTAATGAGCTGTCCCTCAATAGGAACACTGATGCTGAGGCTGGAAAGAGGGATGACAAAGCTGTATAAAGTATCCAACTCAAGTGATGTTCAGTGAAGGGCTGAAATGTGCTGAACATTACACCAAGCTCTGCACTCTGCACATGTCTCATGCCCATAAAGTTGGTCCTGGTTGGGGGAAAGCTACTTCAGAAACCTCAGACAGAGGAGTTAGTATATATAAAAGCATGGAGATAATCAGAGTATCTGATGTTTTTGGGGTCTTGTTAAATTACGATATATGCATATGGATATGTATAAAGGGGTTTGTAGGTGTCAGATGTGGCAACAAAGCAGAAGTGACAGTATGGTCGGTTTGTACTGTTAATCTAGCTATGCTAGTACTGATTTTCTAAGGATCCCCTTCCCCAGATAAGTCATGGTTACTGTGGGCCACAAGAGTCATTAAAAAAATTTTTTTAATGTTTATTTATTGTTGAGACAAAGAGAGACAGAGCATGAGTGGGAGAGGAGTAGAGAAAGAGGGAGACACAGAACTTGAAGCAGGCTCTAGGCTCTGAGCTGTCAGCACAGAGCCCAATGCAGGGCTTGAACCCTCAAACCACAAGATCATGACCTGAGCTGAAGTTGGATGTCCAACCAACTGAGCCACCCAGACACCCCAACACAAGAGTCGTTTTATATAACATTTGAAAAGAGGATGTGAAGTAGTTACCACACCCTGTTTGGAACTGGAAGGTCTATGTAGGGTACCAGGGGCTGTTGCAGATCATATACGAGGTTGCTTATCTCCTAGTTCACTCTGAGCCGTGGGTCAGCAGCAGCCCTGCAACTCCTCCAGCTCCCATCAGATCTCTGTAAGCTTTTCCAGCTTCCCATGATGAAGGGTACCAGCTCCTCCTGGTCCCCACAAACTCCATTAAATTTGGAGGGCTGGAGGCACTGAGAGTACAGTACATGTTCCACTTCATCCTTGTGGGTTCCAGTTTGTCTCTGTAGGACCAAGTTTATGTTGGTTCTTCCTCTATTCATGTCCATTTTTCCTTCTTGACTGCCTGCCATACACATAGCACTTTAGGAGTCAGCACCAGATTCCAAAGAAACTGTACAAGACATCTTAGCCGTGGTTTGCGGCCATCTACAAAGAAGGGCAAAAGTAAGGAGCCAAAACCCAAAATTGGTATGAAAGCCTCTTCAACTGCTCTCCATGATTAATTAGCCTCTTGACCACCCTGGCCCAACCCATAATCTCATTACTCCTCATAACCCTACTGGGGCTGTGTCTGCTCTGCTGTTTTTCCAACTTTTTACAGGAACTGGTATCCAGATTCACCAACCGTGCCGCCACCCACCTGCTGCTGGTTCACCAATACTCTCCCATTCCGACCTCAGACCCTGATCATAACGCCGTCCTGATTTCAGCAGGAAGTAGCCAGAGACCTGATGCCACCCCATAACACCAAGAAGGTCGGAATGTAAGAGTCACCTTGGGAGTCACCTTGGCATGGAGACCAAGCGGCCATTTTGCTGTGGGTTGGAAAAACACCGTGCACCTACGACCCCCACCCCTCACCTGCAGACCTGGAATGTTCCGAGCCAGTTTGAAAACAGCCAATCATGGAGCCCCAGCTTCCCATCACCCTGACAGAGGAGGCAACCTATCCCACCCCGCCAGGTCCCTAAAGTGCCCTTATTTGGTGGTCTGCCCTCCCAGGATAGGACCGGAAGTCTTTCACCCATAAAATACCTCGACCCTCCTGTACCAGGCGCGACTTCCCTGACTCTCCACTCCCCGGAGTCACGGAACCTCGCCCGGGAATTGCAGATCCCAATAAAGGCCTTCTTGGCTCCATAACTTAGTCTCTTTCTTTCCTCTCATCTCTGCCTCCATCCATTAAATCTTACAGAAACTACCTTATATATACTGTACAGTGAGCATCCAGAACTATAAGGTCAACTTCTTATAATGAATACCTGATTCCAGGTGTGACTCTTCAGCTTCTCCAATCAAACTCTGATTGGTACTGATAGGCCCTAGAAGATATATTGCAAATGACCTTTAAGGCAGTAGCCAGCGTGTGGTTGAAAGCATGGATTATGGAGTTAGACGTAACCTGAGTTTGTAAACCTTGTTCCTTACTGACACTTCATGAGCTATTTAACCTTAGTTTGTGTTATGGGAACCCTCCAGGATGGCCTCTGATGACCTTCACCTCCTGGTATGTATGCCCTGTGTAGTCCCCTCACATATGCATCAGGGTTGGTATGTATGATCAATAGAATACAGTACAAGTGATGGTGTATCACTTCTAAGTCTAGGTCATAAAAGACACTGCAGCTTCTGCCTCTGTTTTTCTTGGTTTACTTGTTCTGAAGGAAACCAGCTGCCATGTTGTAAAAATAGCCTCTTGTTCACAACCATGTGACTGAATGACCAAGTCAACTCTCCAGGCCCAATCAAGCCTTCACATGACTGAATTCATTCTGTCATTGTACTTGTACATTGCACTTTACTATTTTATTATAAACTCATGAGAGACTCTGAGACTGAACTACTCACCTAAGTTACTCTCAGATTCCTACCCCTCAGAAACTGTGTGAGGTAATATTTATTGTTTTAAGCTTCTAAATTTGGTGGGGGGGGTAATTTGGTATATAGCAATAAATAATCAATAACCAATACAATAAATAATTTCCTAAAAGGTAAAATGAGGGTAACTCTAATACCAACCTCATTGGGCTGTTGTCAAGAATAAGGGCAAAACTGCATATAAAGCACTGACGGCTATGTATGGCATGTGAAAAATGGATACATTATGCTGCTCTTGCTGCTACTCTTGTGTTATTGCTGTTATTATCATCTCTTCTAAACATGGCATTCTATGAGTCCTTCACTTCAGGTTATGGTGTGGGTAGGCTTCCATGCAGATGTGATACCTATATTGGATTTGAAAATCTACCCTCTCATAAATTTATGGTGCCTGCCGCTTGAAAATCACTGGGGAGAGGAGCACCTGGGTGGCTCAGTCAGTTGAGCATCCAACTCCTGATTTTGCCTCAGGTCATGATCCCAGGTTGTAGGATAGAGCCCTGTGTTGAGTTCTGTGTGGAGCCTGCTTAAGATTCTGTCTCTCCTCCCCCTCTCCCCCTCTCCACATTTTCTATTTTTTTTAAATCACTGAGGGTGTGGTAAAGATGAGCATGGGGAAGGACAGCTCCATACCTAGACTGTGTTAAGGTAGGTCTTCTTGGTGCAGAGAAGGCCTACCCTTAACGCAAAGAAAGAGTCATAACTTGGATTCAGATAGGAGGTGACAACATCAGCTCATTTAGGTCCATCCATGGCCGAAGGGCTGGAGAATATTAAAGGTTGGGAATTAAAATCTGATGCCTGCCTGCCTGCTTGGGAAATTAACTCAGTTGGTGATAGCGAGTTATTGGAAAGTTATAAGAAGCATGGACACCTTCCCAGGACTTGATGGTACAAAGAAATTGAATGGCATTTAACATATCTAATTGTTAATGAAATGGAGTATTAATTGTGGGGTGTTAATTCCTTCCCTTCAGCAGTAGTTGCTTGCTTTGCCTGGAAGTATTTGCATCAGAATAATAAAACACTGGGGCTTAAAGAGGTTTTCTAGATTAATGCAGTCCTCTACTTTTACAAATGAAATAACAGGATGGGGAAGATTACAGGTATATAGATAAAAATAGTGCTGAATCTGTCTTATTCTTTCCTGAAGAGGTCCTGGGCTAGAAGCTAACTTGTATTGAATAAATTACTTTCTCTAAGCCTCAGTTTTCTCACCTGTGAAATAGGAATAAGATACATTTTGTCATAGGTACAATGAGGATTCAAAAAATGCCCATAGAATGTATCCCATAAAATGCAGTTTTAACATTCTTTATTTTATATGCAGATTTGCAATGTTATGATCTGTACTCCAAATTGGAATAGAATATGTGGATATTGTTGAGACTGTTCACCCAAATTATGAACTCTACTTAAAAAACAGTTGCTTAATTTTTCAATGAATCAAGTCAAATTGGAAGGTATCAAAAATGGCATCTTCTTCAACAAGCATCACCTTCCAGCTTTGCAATCCCTGAGGGTGAGGCCACCATGATTACTTTCTCTATGTTGGTTCAACACAATAAATGAGATGTCCAGAGGCTCCTTAGGAGGAGAAGGGTATCCGTCTACAGAGATCAAAGGCGACCTCTACCATAATAACAGAATGTTGTTCTGAGTATGTGATCCTCAACAACACGGAAATTAATATCCTTTCCTTTTCTGAGTCCTACCTTGTTTACCTTACTCTTTGCCCCTTGGTGTGAAGTTTTCTTCCTCAAGAGGTGGGGGATTTTCATTATATCAATATTCCCCCATTCATATTCTTTTTTCTTTGGGAAATAACTAAAACTTAGGCCTAGTGAGATTGTTATGACCAGGGGCATCTAGTATGAGGGAATAGAAGGTATCATAGAAAGCAGGAAGAACATTAAATGAGATAGGTGATGTTTCAGAGGGAAGATGGAGTAGTATGAGCTAGGAGCTGGATTCTGGGTGAAATTTAAGCCACTTGAAGGATGAATGAGCAATACGGATCTAATGCAAAGAAACTGAGTCCCGGATAGCTTACTAAAGCAGGGGCTCTAAAACTGGGAAGCAAGCAAGCAAGAAATTACAAGCTAGGGCTTTGGAATATGGCCAATTCATGTAATGGTGCAAAGCAGGATCCACCATGACCATCTTATACCCATTGTTTTTAGCTTCTCATCTGGGGAAAAGGATTCAAACAGACTTTGCTGAAGCCTCAATATA
>NC_043712.1:15930787-16003238 GCF_006229205.1 Suricata suricatta | reverse complement strand
TATATATATATATATATATATATATGTGTGTGTGTGTGTGTGTGTATATAAAGAATATTATTTACATGATCTCCATTTATGCATCAGAATATTTGGAATAGGCATTGCTCTTTCCATTAAAGCTCAAATTACTTGATTTCTCACAGTGCCATAATTAATTAACACAGGAGCCAGGACTTGGCCATTGGATCTATATCTGCATTAAGTACAAAGCCTCGGTTCTCCACTATCAAGATCAGGCTTAGAGCACAATTAGAATCACAGATAGAAGTCAAGCAGCTCTAGTTAGATACCTTAGTGAAGTGGTAGTGGAGGTGACTGAGTGGTAATAAGCGTCCCGTTAGTAAAGTGGCAGTGTTATACTTCTTTGAGTACTCCTCTAACATTATGATGGACAGCTCTCCAGCATTACTCTGAGTCTTGAGAAATCATTTGAAATGAAGGCTCAGAGTTCATGCAAGATTTTTATCTCTTTGGGAAAAACTGGACTACTTTCATTTGAATCGAACCCAATACATTTATGTTCACAAATTCTTCCTTGAAGGTAGTGGAGTAATAGATGGTGTATAGAAAGATTTTAAACTAAAATTGACTTTAAACAGTTTAATTTCATTTTCAATGGCAAGTGGTAGATACTTGAATAGTTTTAAAAGGCTTGAATTTAAATACTGGTTCTGCTTTTAACCAATGGCATGGTTTAGGGCACTGTCTCATTTCTTTGTACTTACTCATTCTCTTCTTAAAAAGGTAGAACATAACTGTCCCCATTTAAAATCATAGAGTTGCTGTGAAGTAATAGAATGAGGAATGTGTGAAATGATTTTGTAAACTCACTGTGCCCACGTAGAGGTTGACAGTCTTCCTTAAATACCAAAGGCCAAGATTCTCATTTGCCTAGTACTAGAGGATGCCCAGGAAATCAGTATTTACACTCTGTATCTATTTTTTCCCCATAATATTTTATTGTCAAATTGTTTTCCATACAACACCCAGTGCTCTTCCCCTTAAGTGCCCTCCACCATCACCACCACCTCTTTCCCCCCTCCCCCTTCCCCTTCAACCCTCAGTTCATTCTCAGCATTCAATAGTCTCTCAAGTTTTGCATCCCTCTCTCTCCCCAACTCTCTCTCCCTCCTCCGCTCCCCCTGGTTCTCCATTAGGTCTCTCTTGTTTTCCTGCTAGACCTATGAGTGCAAACATATGGTTTCTGTCCTTCTCTGCCTGGCTTACTTCACTCAGCATGACACCCTCAAGGTCCATCCACTTTCCTACAAAGGGCCATATGTCATACACTCTGTATCTAAAGCCAAAGGGACACAGTGCTGCCCTGCCCGTGAGAACAGTGAACTGAAAGTCAAGGTGTCTGGGCTGCTTCTCACCTCTTCATCATTAGCATTGTTACCTGGGCAATTATTCCTTCACCTGACACTTATTTTCCTCACTTCTTAAATGGGGAAGATAATCTAAAATCTTCAAGACTGGTTTTCAACCTTGGCTGCAAATTAGATTCTCCTCAGGTACTTTTAAAAGGCTAATGCCCAGGAGGCATCCAAGATTAATTAAACCAGAATCACTGCAATACAATACAGGCATCACTATTTTTGAAACTCCCCAGGTGATTCCAAAACATAACCATGTTTGAGAACGATTGATCATCTTAACGGTTTTAAGGTCATGGCCCCTCAATGTCTAATATTCTAGTGTTTCATGAGAATTTCTGGTTACTTCCAGGTGTAAGGATGCAGGTCTGATTCAGGTTTCCCCTCTGACCTTGAAGGCCAGCTAACACCATTAACATTTCTGGGGGCGGGCCTAAAGATGGAGGTTAAGACTAGTCACGCCCTACCTGAGGGCCCTAGTCACGCCCTATGTGAGGGTTCTGGGTCCACTCTGTGATTGATTAAAGTTACTGTCAATGATGTGATGCTATAATGATTGGACCCCTGTACCTGTGTCACAATTTCCTGTAACTCCCCCTTCCCAAACCCATAAAAGGCCCTGCCCCGCCATGTTCGGGGCTCGCTCCACGTGGATCCAGTGTGTTGTTGAAGTCTGTGAGCCCGAGTTTAGGCTGGCCGGGCCTAAATTCATAATAAAGCCCTTTGCTTTTGCATGCGTGATTCGGTCTCCCAGGTCATCTCTGGTTTTTTGGGGGTGATATTAAAATCTGGGTACAACACAAGTTGGTCCATTTCCAATTCCTTAGTAGAATTATGTAATGTCATTGAGAAATGCATGTAACAGTTGTTTTAGTTTCTAAGGCTGCCGTAACAAAGTACCACAAAATGGGTGGTTTAAACAATAGAAATGTATTGTCTTGCTGATCTGGAAGCTAGAAATCTGAGGTTAAGGTGTCAGCAGGACTGGTTCCTTTTGAGGGCTATGAGGGAGAATCTGCTCCCTCCCTCTCCCCTGGTTCTGGTAGCTTCCTGGCAATCTTTGGCATTCCTTGGCCTGTAGAAGCATCATGCCAATCTGTCTTCATATGCATTCTCCCTGTGTATACAGTCTTTGACCAAATTTCCTTTTTATAAGGATGCCATGACCGCATCTCAACTAACAATGTCTATGGTGACTCTTTATAAATAAGTTTACAAGCTTTGGTACTGATATTTGAAAATCAGCATATAGATTTTAGGGAAACATAATTCAATTCATAAAGCCAATACCTGGATTTCAGCAATTGGGAAGGGCATGGTTCATGGAGGGGACCCCTTGAAACTTCCATGGCTGTCCAGGGGAGGACCCATTCTCATGTGTAACACAGCACACCCCTACCCTCTCCCTGAGCTCCAACCTCCACCCTTGCCAGGTTTTTAGAATTCTATTATGGGACTGTCCCCTCCTATCTCCTCCAGTGATCTGTAGTCAAAGAGGGAGACCCAGGCCCCTTTATTTGTCAATTTAGGGATTTTCCTTTAAGCATCTCAACCTCCTGCCAACCGCCTCTAGTTATTAAAATGCAGCTCAGGATGTCTCACTCTGGCTGTTACATTATCATTCCTCGTTAGAGACTCCTCCAGGGCCTGAGACATCCCTGCACTGACTTTATAATTACAAAGTCAATTTCTAAACAGACATTTGCAAATAAGTCAATTTAAATACTGAGATTTGCAAACAATAATTAAGCAGTAGCTTCTTTTTAAATATCTCTATATATAATTAATGCCTGTGGGCTTTTCATTTTACCTTGCAACTGGGTAGTTTGCAACTGTTTGTTGAGCTAAAGGGTTCTCTGAAAGCAAATCAAAGCACTGGGGAGACTTAGAGAGCAACTGAAGAAAGGGTTTTTCCTTTTCCTCCTTCATCCCTACTACTACACGTGATTGGCTGTGCTTTTCATCAGTTGGGATTATGACAGGGGAGGGAGGCTGGAGATGAATCATTTTCTTCAGCAAAAACAGCAGCAACAATACAGGATTCTGGTGTGGCGAACATGGCTTCTTAAGATATGCAGCCAGGGAGTCTCCACGCTGAAAGCCTCAGCTCCTGCCAATTTCAGTGTCACCTAAGGAGAGAGCTCTCAGAAGCTCAGCTTTGATGGTGCTTCTCCCTGGTTTAAAAAAATCTACAGCGGATCCCTGTTACCTGCAGGATAAAGTTCTGACCCTGGAGATCATGGTCCTTCACAATCTGGCCTTATTCTCTCTTTTAGCAAGTTTTTTTTTGTTGTTTTTTTTGGAAAACCTACTAGATGCTAAGAAAAGTAGTAGGTAACAAGGGCATGCTGGTAAACAAGACAGTCTATTTTTAGGTCTAATGGGGATAGAAACACTGAAAAAGTAA
The DNA here is from genome assembly GCF_006229205.1 of Suricata suricatta. NCBI lineage: Eukaryota > Metazoa > Chordata > Mammalia > Carnivora > Herpestidae > Suricata > Suricata suricatta. Next base: position 15,999,452 of record NC_043712.1, on the reverse strand, counting down.
ATTTATGGATAATGAGTGTTACAAAGGAGGAGGTAATGCTGAAGGAAGCAGAACAGCTGCAAACACTACCCCCGCCCCAGGTGGGATACGTGTGTTATTCCTCAGGCACTCCTGGGTGCCCAAGAACAAAGGAAAGAAGAGAAACAAATGGTTAACTAATACAGATCATAGTCTTGCAGGACCTAAATCTCCATCACCCCTCCATTGTGATGTGGGAAACAAAGACAGAAGGAAATGGCAGATTAAATTTCCTTGTAACCTGCAGCCCACTGACTTGAGGTAGGCCTAGTAAAATGTTTCTCCAGGAACTCCCTCCTGTCTTAATGCTAATACTTCGCTAGAGGGAAAAACAATCCTAGTTTATAATAGCTAGACCTCCAGTATCCTGTCTTCTTTAGCATATGAAAATCTCATTGGAAACTTCCCCTGGACTTTCACTTCCCCCAATCCCATAGTTTATAACCAGTCTCTCCTCATGGTCCCAGTCCCACACCATCTCTTCCTGAGCAAGGGTCCCGTCCCCATGCTTCAATAAAATCACCTTTCTGCACCAAAGTCGTCTCCAAGAATCTCTCTTGTTCGTCGGCTCAAGACCATGAGAACCCCACTGTCACTCCAAAAAAGCCTCATCAGTAGGAGTAAATGTGTCTGAATGTGACTTTTTAAAAACTGATATTTCCAATGAAATCTCAAGGATAAGCAGCCTTGATTGGGCAGTGGTGGTTATTCCATGCAAAGGAATTCCTGTTAAAACTCAAAGATGAGTAAACAAAGTGGGGTAAAGTAAAGAGATGGTAGGAAATGAGGCATGAGTCTAGACAGAGAAGTATGGACTAGATTCTTAAAGGCATTATAGGCCAGGTTAAGAAATTTGATACTTTGTCCTAAGGACAATAGGGAGCTATAGAAGTGTTTCAGGAAATGATGTGACCAGTTTGACATGCTGTCCCAACTGTGTCTTGCGAGTCCTACAAGACAAAAGTCCTACCAGGAAATGCCCTCACATAGAACTGGATAATCCAGAGACTCTTGAGTCTGTGATCCTAAGCTCTCTTCCAATAAGGAGTGTTGTAGGTTAGCAAACTGAGTAAAAAAATGAAAATCATTAACTTGCTGTTTTGGCTTCTGTACATTGCTTTGCAAATGTATCTCTCTGTTCACTGTTCTAACTACGTGATGACCACTATGTGGCTCTCTGTTGGAATTATCAGAAGTGCTAACCTCACCTGTAAGTTTGCCTGCTTTCTAAACAGACAATTTAGATCATAAATTTCACTCCCACCCCCCTGCTTGAAGCTGACCAGACAAAGCATATGTGTGGGAATTTACGTATTCACTATCTCACAAAACCTGGAGTGCCTAACTGTAATTGGTCATTCCAAGACCCTCTTAAAGACAAAGAACTTTAAAACTGATAGGGTCTCCCCAGAACTACTGTCGGTTTGTAAAAATGTGACTGGGTGTCCTGAAATGCTGTGAACTTTAATTGGTTAACTAAATGATGATGTTTGATGCCTTGCTAAAGTCAATATAAGCTCACTGCTACCTTTGTTCGGGGCCATTCTCTGTTCCTTAACACCAGGGAGATCAGGTTTGGCCCAGCTGTAAATAAAATCTTGCCTCGCTTCTGTTTGGTGTTTGGTGGTCTTTATCATCACTCTGTTACAAGGAGATTCTCCCCAGTATTCCCAACCCCAATTGAATACAGCTTCAACACATGATTCAGAAGTCACAGACTCTTTAAAATGTCTTAATCCCACTACCACGGCCTTATAGGAATAGATTGCCCTCTCATCACTGCTTTGAAGATGTTTTGTTCAACTCCCTAGTTCAACTTATACCATGCATATATTTATGTATGCATATAATAATGCAACTGTATAAATGTATTATATATGCAACTCTCTAGTTCAGCTCATACTAATACACATTGAAAGTAAAAGCTTTCATTGTTTTTAAGCTAGTGTATATATCTCAGCAAAATGTTAGCAAATAGTAGATACAAATAGTTTATTATAGTAATCATTAATTTTTCCAATATCACAAGTATTTTTCAGTGGGAATCCCCACAGGTGCTGTGGCAGGGGCTTTGCCCTCAGAGTATCCTCAAGCACAGTTATAATTCTCCTTAGTCTGTTGGCCATCAAATTCAGTATATGGGCCAAGAACTTCTGTGCAGCTTTCCCTCAGGTAGAGTGGGGCTGACTGAGGTCCGCAGTCCTCAGAAGAGAGGTCAAGATGCATCACTTCAGAGTTCATGAGGCGTCATTCATTTATTGCTCTTATCAAGGTGCTGACATTCTGCACTTAAAATACTGGAAAGGGAATCCCCCTGACCCCTAGGCAATGTTTCACTCCATCTCTGAGATAAATGTCTTTCTCTTTTCCCATGTCCGTTCTTATAAGAAGGCAGGTACAATTCAGTCTCAGCCTCTGGGTCCTAGAAAAGTCAGCACTGCTCTGTAAGTACAAACCTGGAAAAATTAAGGGTATGTACAGCTGAGGGACTTCTGCTTCCTTCTTAAGTCAGTCTTATTTCTTTAGTTCAAATAAATCAGTGCCAGGGGTAAGTGACCTTCAGTGGGCTATCTAGTTCCCAATTCAGATAATGAACAGATTATGAGTGACCTCTATTGTCCTTTCAAATAAGAATTCTGTCTCCTTCAGGGATGTATTCTAGAGGCTTTTGTATTAATTTCTTATGGTCTTTTCTTGGGAGACCCCTCATTTATGGAAAGGCCTTACATGCTGATGGGGAAGGGTTATATGAAATCCAAATACATAGTTCCCTAAAATAGTTGATGCTCCAGGGTAGGAGTGAATCATCAATGATCTTCCCTAACTCTGACCCTTATATCATTTCAACTATGAGATGCTGGCTCATGTTCCAGATGCAACTGTCTGGGATAATCAGATTGTGTGCATGTGTGTGTGTGTGTGTGTGTGTGAGGGGTTGGTAATCAGATATTGGTTCTGATTAAGATTACTATGAAGTTCATTTTTTAATCTGGGTAAATAAATGAAAAAAAAACTATGAAATTTTAATTCCTGCTCTGCTCAATTAAATGACAATCTTTTCAAGTAGGTTAGGACTTGGGTACATTTTATATCTCCTAATGTGATTCAGTTCAGAAGCATTCATTAGATTGTCACTCATTGAAAACCAGCTTTATTCTGATTCAATTGCCTGTAGCTCAGAATGGGAATACAATGCAGACAAAAGCAGATAGATCAACTAAAGCTCTAACTTTTGGTGACCTTTCATATTTGTCTGCCATCAAGACACTCAAAGAACTGCTCAAGGCAATAAGGGATGAGCATGAGCAGCATTCCAAATTCCTGCCACTTTTGGGTAGGTTTGAACCAGCCTGCCCACACCCGAGTGAGCACACACATCTTTATGGAATCCTACTGGCATATTTTTCTGGTCCTTTTCCCCCACCCTTCTTTTTCCTCTTAGTCACCCTTTTCTGTCATCCTCTGGTTTTGCATTCACTGCTTCCAAAGAGCCCATGAGCACCAGAATAAAGATACAGAGTGTGTATAGATCAGGGCGCTTGTGGTCATTGTACACCATTGGAAGAGTCACTTCAAATATTGAGCAACTTTTTTCCCCTCCATATTTACTTGATTAGATTATATAGGGTTATATTTACCTTTCAGTACTAATTCCACAGTGATCTTTTCTATTTTATCATTTTATATCCTTCTTCCCTCTCCTTTATCTCCTCTCTCTGTAAAAATTTTTGATGGTTGGTTTTGAATAAGTGGAGGATAATCATTTCAGTTCCTTTTGTGCCTATTTTTAGTCCAACTTCCAAGGTTCACAACCAAGCAGAAAGCTGTGGTACAGGAAAATCAATAGTCATAGCCAAATGGAGATGCTGTGGTTCATGTCCTTAACTGGGATTTCATGTACTTCATTCTTCCCCATTAAGTGTCGATTTCCATTTTCCTAGCCTTTCAAATTCCTCTCACCCTTCATCATTTAGCTCAGATTTCTCTTCTACCATGGATATCTTCCTTGATCATGCAAACCCACTTTGAATAACTTTTCTTTGGCCAACTACACCCTTTATATCAGAATCTTAAAACATAACATTTAGATACAATTTTACATCCCTCTGTTTGGTGTTGTATGTCTGAGTCTTGTGAACATTATTTATAAGATGCTGGAGGATAGTAACTTCATTTTTTTCTTGTTTTCACTCCTCAGGGTGTCAAGCTCAAGGATAAGCATGCAATGTGCACTTAAGATAGAATCTGAGAATATTACAAGTTTTTTAACTTAAAAATAATCTCTTTCAATTCCCACAATTTACACACAAAGAAACTTTCAGAGAGGAAAAATGACTCCCAGAGAGTTAATGGCTGAACTTGACTAAAAGCTAGGGGTCCTAAATCCATTTCATTTTTTTATATCATTTGCTGTTTGATTTATTTCTCCAATACCTAATCATGCCCCAGATCCTCAAAAGGGTCACTTAACCTACTTTTCTTCCATTTCTGTAAAGTTTCACAGAGATATATTTCATCAAGATATACTCTTGATGCCTTTCTGTACATTATTTTTCTAACTTTTAAAAAATGTTTATTTTAGAGCACATGAATGAGAGAGAGAAGGAGAGAGGAAATGAACAGGGTGGTGGGGGGGGGCGAGAGAGAGAGAGACAGACAGACAGACAGACAATCTGAAGCAGTCTCCAGGCTCCTAGCTGTCAGCACAGAGCCCAATGCAGGGCTTGAATTCAAGAACTATGAGATCACTACTTAAGCCAAGTAGGACACTTAACCAACTGAGTCACCTAGGTGCCTCTGTACGTCAGTTTTAAATTAATATGTTAGTTAGTTCACAAACATGTCTCCTGTGTTAAGGAGGCAATGGTAGTTCAACAGAAAGGGCTTTCACAGCTTGAAATCTGAAGATCTTCCCTCAGTTCTCTGTGCCTTAGAAACTCTAGAAGTGTAGGCTTACTATTTCACTCCTTTACAGTTACATTTCCTCATTCACAAAACTCAGCATAAATATCATTAATAAAATACTTTAAAGTCTGGATGAGTTTGGATGAGGTTTGCCCTCTGTTAACTGTGAAGAGCTACTGAAATAACAACTATGGTATTTTTTTCCATGATTGTTAATAAACAATTATAATGTATAAAAATATTAGTGCCAGTTAGGGAAACAGTACCCTCATTTTGCTTGAGACTTTACTTGGGGGGCAGGAAGCCATCATCAATACTGGCGACAATTACATATACCTCCTCTCTTTTCCTTATGTGTGTGTGAGACCCATAACTTAAAACACTTGCCGCTATTCAGCACAAAAACAAATAGGAAAGCAACTCTGGCTGTGATGTATTTCAACAGCATAACTTAGACTTGCCACCATTCTGTTAAATTATGAATATCTATCACCTGATGGAGTCAATGCTTTTATTTGGAACAGGGAAGGAGGGAGGCAATGGAAAAAAAAACACACAAGGAGATGCAGTTGCTATAGCGATTAACAATGGGTATCCTTCGAACTGGGTTTAGGGATGCTGATGCAGCTAAAACAAATGTTTGTGTTTGGCCACGGTGGAGACGGTGACAGATTATGGAGCCTTGGCCTTGAGTCTTGATGTAATCCAATTCTAAATAAATCATAAATCTAAGTGCAGACTGGTAAGGCAGAAAGAATACCAATTTAGGCCGAGCAGTAGCAAGCGGGCTGTGGTGGCCAGGATTGATTATGGGGTGTGCAGCAGGGAGCGTTGACAGGAGAGGACCGTGACCAGCCTGCAGGGATGTACTTCTTTCTCTTCTAGTCTTAGCCAACCTCCAACTGAGCTGCCAGACCTCAGTAGTGCGAATGAGAGATCACTGCTGAATTAGCCACAAGGCCAGGCATTCTGCCGCCTCCTAAATTCTCTTGGATGAAGAGATTTTTCATCGTGAATGGCGCTGAATTGCTAATGTTTGGGCTAGTTTCATGAGACCCTTACTTGGAAGGACCCAGAAGTTAGGTGAGAGACTAAAGTCTGCTGGAGTGTGAGAAGACGCTATAGTTAAAGCACTTGGATGTGGAATAATCCTATACTTGTGTGAGGGGGTAGGTAGCAGGAAAAATAATTGTGAATGCAGAATGCTGACATTCTTCCTCATTTTCTGTTTTGAAAGAGAAAGAATCAGCGAATGAAGGGTGAAATGGAGAACCAAAATGTTAGTTTTATGTACACTGGGAAGGACAGGGCCACTCTTGGGAGACAAAGAAGAATCTAGAAATGTATGAGCAGAGATTGAGAACAATATGAGCCATCATAGTTTGGGCAAGAATGCAAGAAGAATTTAACAAATCTGGAGACAGGGGTATTCTAAACTTTTGGAAAAGTTAAAGAACTGAATTTCAAGAAATTTTGTTGTATTTTAAAAAATGACTCCCTATTTGAAAAAACTACAAAATAAGATGTAATTTCTTTTCAAATTTCATGAATATCAGATCAGAGTTCCCTGATCTAATGCAACATATTACACCAAATGCAACATATCATACCAAAATGGAGTAGCTTAACATTACTTGTTTCTTTATTTTTTTTTAATGTTTATTTATTTTTGACAGAGAGAGACAGACATAGTATGAGCAGCTGAGGGGAAGAAAGAAAGGGAGACACAGAATCCATAGAAGGCTCTAGGCTCTGAGCTGTCAGCACAGAGCCTGATGCGAGGCTCGAACCCACAAACCATGAGAACAAGACCTGAGCCACAGTTAGATACTTAACTGACTGAGCCACCCAGGTGCCCCTAAACATTATTTGGTTTTATTCTGGAAGACACATCATGGGTTTGGGATAAAAAGTGCAATATTCAGATTCAAGTCATTAAAAATAATTTTTTTTAATGTTTATTTTTGAGAGAGAGACAGAACATGAGAAGAGGAGGGGCAGAGAGGGAGGGAGGCACAGAATCTGAAGCAGGCTCCAGGTTCTGAGCTGTCAGCACAGAACCTGATATGGTGCTCAAACTCACCAACTGTGACCTGATCATGACCTGAGCTGAAGTCAGATGCTTAACCTACTGAGCCACTCAGGTGCCCAGATTCAAGTCATTTAAAACTATCGCCCTCCAATTGAACATAGCTTTTTCTTCATGGCTCTTTATTTAATGGACCAATGACATATGGGATAGATATTGATCCAACATGAGCAATAGTGGACCTAGGAATGCCTCCTCATTGCTAGAGAAATACCATGGATGCCACCGTGAGGTCAGAATTGTAGTATTTAGCCAAAATATCTGGACATATAAAAGTAGATGTTCATTAAACTGATTAAAGATTATTGTGGAGCAGTGGATGCAAAGACAGGATTAGATGTGCAAGACATTTATTGGGGTAGAAATACCTATAAAGCATAATGGGGAGCAATCAGGAGATGACAGGGAGAACCTTCAGATTGGGATGCAGATCTGACTCTAGGGAAGGAGGACAGGAAGGAAGGAGGACTGGGTAATAACAGCCTCAGACTGCATTTGTTTTAAAAGGCTTTAAGAAGGGTCAAAATCACTCATTAGAAGAGTCTTGCATCCCCACAGGAATGAGCTGGCATTAGTACCTTTATTGGCTCAGTATTGGCTGGGAGCATACCACTGCAAGTATGGTCTCAGAGGTGACAGATCTGGTGGGTCAGTAACTGGGGCCATCTGTCAACCAGGTTCACCACAGCAGGAGCCATGAATTTCCATGGCTACCACAGTGAATTTTAGCTTAGATATATTTATTGTTTCGACCTGGCTTCTATGGAAATAGACCTTTCTCAAAAGGGACAGGTGGTCACTGGCAAGCATAATGGACTGATTCAAGGCTTTGTCCTGGGCCAAACTTTTAAGATAAAATTCCTGAGAATTAAGCTCAAGCTCTGGGGTATTTCCTCAAGCATCTTTGGAACTGATATTACAGGCTACAGTGTGATAGCATTTTATGTGAATTTGGATTTTGCAAATTAAAAACACCATTATATAAAATATCAATGTATCACTTTAAGCATATTTAACACTATATGACTCATTCAAATTAAAAAATAATTCATCAAAAATTTCATAATTTCACAGTAGGCTCTGTGAGTTATAAATGGTGTCTTTGATAGGGCCAAAAGCAACACATGACCTTAGATGTTAAACAGAAAGACCTGATGCCATGTGTCAGGATCAGCCTTTAATTATGTGATTTTTTAAAAAGTTATGATCTTTACATATTAAAGTGCATGACCCTTCTTTTACTCCAAGAAACATGACAATGTGCACAGGTAACTATAATAACAATGTGAGAAGAAAACACAAAGGAAATATTGAGTTGTGGGTAAAACTTGCAGTGAACCAAGAGGTAGAGAAAGAAGAAGTACTGGCAATTAAGTAAGTCTACAGGGTCCAGGATTAGAATTTATTTATGCATTTTATGCAATCTATTTTGGTGTGGGCTGCCCAAATCTCCCAGAAAAAGTGAAGAGAAGCTTGAATGTTTGTGTCTAGTTGATAGCTGTATATGGGCAGGAAAGGGATTTATGAGCTGCATTTTCTTCCAGACTTGAGGGACTTCTACAGCTGATAATTGGGCAGTAAGTGGTAGAAGGTAGCTCGGAGGATCAGACATTCCTACATCAGGTCAGTGCAGTAGCAATTTATAGCCAAGAGTTACAAAACTATTTCAGATTTAGCCACCTATATGAGATGTCTGAATTCTTGCTATTAGTAAAGCTAATTAAAGGAAGGTTGGGGGGAAGGGGAGGAAAAAAAAGAGGGAGCATGATGTCTCCCTGGGAAGAAATAAAATAGCAGAACTCTAGATAATGCATGAGAATCAAGAGATACGATAGACTCCTGAATTTGGGTACCCCAAAATGTGATTGGGGTAGGCAGAGATGAGTGGTTTCCACTCCATCAACTGATGTTTTAGAGACAGCCAGGGGCTGCATCTCCTAAATCATTTCCACCATGAGAAAGTAGGCTCCAGTGGAAAATGTTCCCTGGCATACTGTAGATCCATGAGTGGAAGGGAGAATGTCAGGGACAAATTGAAGATTAAGAGAAACATCAAGTAACTGTGGGGCAACAAACTGGATAAACAATTCATTTTCCTTCCCTCTTAGGAGAAATACAACCAGGATTCGGAGGTGTCTGAACCTGATAACCAACATGGTTCCTACTCTGGACTTGTCTAAGTTACTCATATTCAAATTTGTTAGACATAACCTTAATGGGTACAGTCAGTGCTCAGCTCTTAGATGATTCCTGTAAGACAGAAGAGAAGGAAGAGGGTGTCCAGGCTGTTGATGAGAAAGGCCAATGCATGGTGCAAATAGACATCTTCCCTTCTTTGTGGTGGTTCTTAAATAAGTCACTGAAGTTTTATTATAAAATGTGAATATTCAAGGCTCTCTTCTTTCTTACCTTCTCAGAAACTGATTTTTAGTGTTAATGAGTAAAATGAAGAATTGAAGACAAAGGAGAGAACACTTGTTTTAAACAAGAAAGGGCAGAGAGTACTCTTAAGATAAAGTGATAAATCCAACATGTGTTAGATTTTGAAGAGATTGGGGCTTTTGAAAAGAGGAAGCATTTAGGGCCATTTGCTACTCATTTAAGTATAAGAAAAATAGATTGAGAAAAATTACTTTTAAGGAGTTTCTTTTTCTCTGAGTATTGTGCTTGGCATCTATTTTTTTTAAAAGAAATTTTATTAAAGATTTAAAAAGCCTATTCAATTTTCAAATATTTGTTCATATGAAATTAGAGTTTCTTCTAAATTTGACACTGTGCTGAGGCAAGCCCTAGAATAGCCTAGCTTTATCTTGGTTATGCTAGCATAGTATATAGTTGAGCATCTATCTTTTTCCAATAAGAATTATATTAAAGTATAAATTATCTAAATTCCATTCTTAACTGGAAATGTTCACTCTAAATCAAGAGAAAGTCTAAATATTGGAGAAGCAAGTCAGCTGTATAAAGACTCAGAAACAAAATTGGAATGGAAATTGCAGGAGTTACCAGGGATTTAAAATTAGAGCCTCAGGATTGGAAAAAGCATTGTAAAATCATTAAGTTCAACCTCCTAGCCAGTCAGATTTGCCTCTGCAATGAGCATGACAGATGGCCACCTAGTCTTTACTGGAACCCTTCCAGTAATGGAGAGATCTCCACCAGGGCAGCCAACTCTGTATTTGGACAATTCTTATCATTATAATGTTTCTTGTATTTAACCCAAATTTGTTCTCTGTGACTCACAATTATTGGTCTTCATTGTACCCTCTGGGTACCGTAGAACAAGGCTGAGAAGAAAGACCCCACTTTTGACTTAGGGCAAATTCTTAATATGAACAAGAATCAATTTCAGCATTTTTACAATAGAATAACTCTAAATCATATGTTTACTTTAAGGATTAATATGATAATATGTAGAGTAGATTCAATACAGTGCCTTTTACATAATATATTCACAAAAATGTTAAAAAAAAACCCGATACCAATATTTCTAATGAAAATGAAGTAGAAAGTCAATTTCAATGCCAAAGGATTCCAGGCTATTTCCTTCCTGTCAAAATTTACTTTTCTGGCCTTACTTTGTTTTTAAGTAATGAGTCTCCATCTTGGAAGGTTGTGTACCTTCTTAAATTCTGATCTTGATCTCTGTGCATCTAACTCAAGCTTGGTAAGTGGCAACTCCTTTCTGGCTCCACCCTGTGTCTGAGCGAAGCATGAACATTCACATTTCCAGGGTAGTCACTGAGAAAGACTGAAACCGTTCACTTGATGTACATATTAAGAATGTTGTACATGCTTCATGTTCTTCACAGACATATATTCAAATTTTTGCATACTTAAATCCAATATAAGGGCAAAAGCTCCTAGGGTGCAAGGGCTCAAATGCTTCTGAGAGAAGAGATAGACATCATCCAAATGTCCTTGTATTTATTTCCATTAAACATTTGTATGAAGTTATTTTGCTTGGAAGCCATGATAGACAAAGGCCAGAGCCTCCTGCAAGAAAGGAGTGGCTGCCATATTGTAGGAAGAGTGGTCAGCAAACATCTTCCAACTGTATCTTCCTCAGAGTTGGTTGAACTGCAGAGAACCACCTCACTGAAGTCATATCCTTCTGAGGTCAGTTCACATATGTCTGACTCAGGGGTGTAAAGGCCTGACCGTTTCAGCCCAATGTTGAATTCTCATGTCCAATGCTCACCAGAGCTTTCTATCATCTGATAGAGGCTTTGCTGAGCCTGTATTGCAGCTTACCCTCTTCCTTCACCCAGTTCTGCTTCTCTCTTTTACAGGTGTTAATTCCTAACGAAGACCATGCTATTCAAACTGTCTCATCATCTGTACCTGGAGAAGTAGTGACAAGGGAACTACAAAGAAGTAGTGAACAAGGGAGGATTTGTTGTGCTTGATTTCTCCCCACCCAACCACACCCCAGAAACTTCTGGGAGATGGGACAATAGAAATGATATATATTCTTTCCACCTTGTGAAGGAATTAGATTTAAGATCCTGAGGAAAGGGTGGAAAGAAGAGGGAATGGCACTCAAGCAAAACTTCTAAGACTCTGGGATAAAGCAATTATGCTTTGAAGCCTATCTGATAAATTTTGAATTATGGGCTGGTCCTATCCCCAGATAGGCACAGTGGACCAATGTGCAGCCTGATTGCTCTGTGTGCTTAGGTAATTACCAGGTTTGGATAACCACACCTAAAGAAGCAGGGACAGCAAGAAGACACATTGAAGAGAATGAAGAATTAGTAGACTTTCTCCTGACCCCATGCAAAAAATCACTACTCTGGTAATGGAGGAACCGGAGGAATATGGCAAGACTCAGAATAATTGGGATCTGGGCCCCAGTATCAATGTTGTCACATTTGTACATACTTATTCGTGGGATGTCGGGTATTGGGTTATAACCATAGGAATAAATGTGCTGTATAAATATCCTGCAAAGTTGAAAGTAAAAATAAAAATAGCAACCAGAAATCAATAAAATAGAATAAGTATACAAATACCTAGAATCTATTTTTATTCATTTCTTTTTTAACATTTGCTTTATTTTGAGAGTATGTGTGTGTGCATGCAAACACATGCACACACACACACACACACACACACACACACACACACGAGTGGGAGAGGGGCAGAGAGAGAGTGAGACAGAGGATCCAAAGCAGGCTCTGCACTGACAGCACAGAGCCCGATGGGCTTGAACTGACAACCATGAGATCATGACCTGAGCCAAAGTCAGATGATCAACCAACTGAGCCACCCAGGTACCCCGAGAATCTATTTTTAAAATCAACTCCAGGGATTAGGATTTTTTTACCTGACTTAACTGAGGGTTCAAAGTTCAAAGGAAGACATCTATGAGACTCAGAAAAATGAAACTGAAGATCTATGAATTTTCAGTCATTAAATACAGATTCTCTGATATGATATACAGTTTCAAGTGTTCTGATGTCATAGCATAACCTTATTACAAACATTAGGAAACAATCTCTTCTCAAGAATTAGAAATCATTACTAAGCACTACAATAATTGCAGAGACACTGAAGAAGACAGTGTGTATATTCTACAAAGCCTGATTAAGTAAGCTTCAAGGACACAGAAATAAATGCATTGTGATCTGCTCTCTGCAAAGGGTCTGATATATTTAGATTTTCATTAAGATGGGCTGAAACACAAAATGTCTTCAGTTATCCAGGAAATGTAATTAACCATTTCCTAAGATTCCTACTTAATCAATGCTATTTTCCCCAATATATAGTTAATTGAACTGTCAGCCTCTACTATGGTCTGGGGTATGTGGATAATTTGGGCCAGGGACATCAGGGATATTCAAATTCAAGATCTGTTTATTTTCCTATTAAAATAACTCCCAATTTTGGCTATACACTTTTATTCTCTATGTCAAATACACTTTTAGTCAATGGCCATGCTTAAAATATATTTAAAAATTAAGATGCTGAAATAGTAAGATATTTATTGAAAAAATATGAAAGGGTTTTGCAGTTAGAAAGATCTAAATGGAATCCATCCTTTCTCAGTTAATAATTAACCCTAGGAAATTTAGTTCTTGGTTTATTTCTCTGTCAAATGGAGCTGATCTTAATTGGTACTTCATAGTACTGTTGTCAGATACCAGAAGTAATGTTTAAATAGCACAAGACATATAGTAAATATTTAATAATTAACTGATGTTATTATTATTTGCCTTAAAATGTTTACTTATTATTTTGAAAGAGAGAGAGAGAGCATGCAAGCAGCAGAGGGACAAAGAGGGAGAGAGAGAATCCCAAGCAGGCTCCATACTGTCAGTACTGAGGCTGATTCAGAGCTCAATCCCATGAACCCTGCGATCATGACCTGAGCCCAAACCAAGAGTTAGATACTTAACTGAGCCACCCAGGCGCCCTGCTGTTATCATTATTTTCATTTATACTACTGCCCTTCACCTTTATTCTGAGTGTTCTAGATTGCAGTCCATGTGGGGAAAAAATAAGACCTCATAATTCTATGAATATGAGATGATCTTATGACACTCACAGCTACTGGTATGACCATGTTTCAAAAGTATACTATCAGAGCGGAGGATATCTGTTTTGTATGGTCAAGAGGAATAAGGTGATGTGCAAGGCTCTTTCCATCCTGTTGCTCAACTTCTCCTCAAATAAGACTCTCTGGGCATCTCTGAAGACTTCAGAGTAAGGACCCTGACCTTAGAGCCACTTTCTTCAGGAGGTGCTGTCATATTCATCTTCACCTGGGCAATTACAATGGCACACCCAACCTTTCCTTTCCATATGCCACTGCTCCTATCATTGAGTGGGAATAGAAAAGTTCATTTGTCCATTCTTTCATTCGTTAGATTTCCTGAGAGCCTTCTAAATGCTCAGCACCCTGCTATTTGTTGGGGCTACACCAGTTATCGAGACATACTATTCACCCTCAAAGAAAACACAGATGAAGGTGGGAGAAGGTAGGATTCAACAAACAAAAATGTATTTTTAAAAGAGATTTTTGAAGTCAGACAGACTTGTTGTCTAACCTAGATCTTGCTTTGATCAAGCTCCTTGATTTGGGCAAGTAACTGTATGGCTCCCTCCTGTCTTTAAAATGGGAACAGTATCTGCCATGGGTCATCAGGAGAACCTCATGAACGAATGTAAATGAATGCTTAAGCAGTGATTTATACAAAACAAATGTGTAGTAAATATTAATAGCAATAGTAATAATGAAAGATGATTCTAATAATAATTATTATTTGTATTATTATCTATTTGAAATATCTGATGCAGACAGAACAGGGATGGGGGAGTGTACTGAAAACTGAGGGAGGAGAAGTAAACAAAAGCCAGGTTATGATGAGTTTTGCAGAGCCCAAGGGGGCAATGAAGGATCTATTCAGAGTTTTAGAAAGAGGAGTTTTAAACGGCAGAAAACAACTTGGACTTCTACTTCTGAAAGACTGCTTGCCCCTGGGGTAGAATTTTAAGTGCCTGCAAGCCCAGAATTGGTCTGCGCTCATGACCCACAGGTGTCCGCCTCCTTGATGTGTCGTGAAAAATTAAAATGAGGACAGTTCAGTCAACAGAGTGTCTGTGAAATTAATGAACCCCTTCGCCTTCAACACCTGGTAATTATATCTTTCAATTAAACCAACTCTCTAGCTGTCTACAATCCTATAAATTAACTCAGAGCCTTACATCTTTCTCAGCAGCCAGATCTTTTCAGGCCTCAAACCTAAGAGGCCAGAGGTAAAAAGTGAGGTCAGGGAGGCTGAATGATGGGCCTCATTTCAAATGTAGGACTCTATTTTGCTTATTACAGAGGGACCAGAGCCTTTTCCCTCTCAACTTGGCCACCAGAAGCAAAAATGTCATTTTGAACTCTATTTGAGCATATCCCATGACTCACTGATTGGAGGGAATTGAACTAATGAAGTCTGTTCAGTCTAGTTCAGATAAATTCATTTATTCTTAAAATTTTTTAGAGTAAGGGCATTTTCTAGAGATAGAAGAAAGGATGCTCTGGGAGGGTTGGTTC
This sequence comes from Suricata suricatta, assembly GCF_006229205.1. NCBI lineage: Eukaryota > Metazoa > Chordata > Mammalia > Carnivora > Herpestidae > Suricata > Suricata suricatta. The sequence continues at coordinate 15,984,390 of NC_043712.1, read as the reverse complement.
ATCTCTGTCATGAAAAAACCCCACAAACTATGGTGTAAAAACATTCAATTCACAGGTACATTCATTTATCATTTGGCATTTTTTTCTGTTTCTAACATGTACAAAGTAGTACTGAACATTATAAGAAAAGTACAGGAAGACTTAAGAGGAGAGATCAGTGGTTCATCAAGGGGTCTAGATTTCAGCAAGTCACTCCAAGAAGTGGCAATTATTCTGGGACCCATGAGCATGGGGGGCAAGGACAAAGGAACTGGGAAGAGAATATCTGCCATGAAAAGAAATACAAACTATACTTTACAAAACATGTATATCCATTCATTCTTCATCTAGCATTTTTTTTCTGTTTTTAATATGTGCAAAGTAGTATATGGAAGGCAGGGGTGTATGGGGAGTAGATGGAACAGAGTTCAAGCTGAAACACTTTATAAGAAGGAGAGTTAACGTGATAAAATAAGAAAGGCTCACACTACAGGGTTCTGTAATGCTGTCTTGTCTAGGAAATTTGCAGTTTATCTCAAAAGCTAAGAGAAGCTGTGTAAGGAATCAAAAAAGAGTTTTCATGGCTCTCATGGTCATTGTATTTTTCATGCTATCTTTACATGATTACCCTTCTTGCAGAGGTGGTAAGACCGGAAATGGAAAGACAGGTTTGAAGATTCCTACGAAAGTTCAAGAGAACTAGAAAAAGGATAGAGGAGAGAGAGGGAACTGTAGAGTCACAGAGTCAGTGACTGATGGGAGGTGCATGGTCAGGAGGGGAATATTTTTAAATGTCTGCAAGGTAAAATAAGTCAGAGAAAAAACACTGCATGATCTCACTTGTATGTGAATAAAACAAAAACAAAAACACCTCAATTCTTCATAGATGACATGATACTCTACATGGAAAACCTGAAAGATCCACCAAAAAACTGCTAGAATGGATACATGAATTCAGCAAAATTGTAGGATATAAAATCAACATACCAAAATCAGTTGCATTTCTATACAAAAATAATGAAGCAGCAGAGAGAAATCAAGGAATTGATCCTATTTACAGTTGTACCAAACCCCACAAAATATCTAGGAATAAACCATATAAATAGAGAGGTAAAATATGTGTATACTGAAAACTATAGAAAGCTTCTGAAAGAAACTGAAGACACAAAGAAATGGAAAAACATTCCATGCTTGTGGATCAGGACAATTATTGTTAAAATATCAATACTACCCAAAGCAATCTACACATTCAATGCAGTCAATATCAAAATAACACCAGCATTCTTCACAGAGCTAGAACAAACAATTTTAAAATTTGTACGGAACAAGAAAAAACCTCAAATAGCTAAAATAACTTTGAAAAAAAGAAAAACCAAAGCTGGAAGCATCACAATTCTGGACTTCGAGCTGTATTACAAATTTGTAATCCTTAAGATGGTATGGCCCAAAAGCAGATACATAGATTGATGGATGGAATAGAGAGCCCAGAAATTAATCCAGAAATGTAAGGACAACTAATCTTTGATAGAGCCAGGAAGAATATTCAATGGAAAAATGTATATTCAGTGAACGGTATTGGGAAAACTAGACAGTGAGAGGCAGAAGAATGAACTTGGACCACTTTCCTATACCACACACAAAAAAACCCTCAAAATGGATGAAAGACCTAAATGTGAGACAGGAAACCATCATAATACTAGAAGAAGAGGCAACAACCTCTTTGACCTTGGCCACAGCAACTTCTTACTAGACATTTTTCTGGAGACAAGAGAAACCAAAGCAAAAATGAACTCGAGGCTCATCAAAACAAAAAGCTTCTGCACAGCAAAGGAAACAATCAACAAAACCAATAGGCAACCAGTGGAAGGGTTGAATATATTTGCAATGACATATCAGATTAAAAAATCTATAAAGAACTTATCAAACTAAATATCCAAAAAATAAACAATCTAGGGAACAAATGGGTAAAAGACATGAACAGACACTTTCCAAAGAAGACATCCAGATGGTAAAGAACACATGAAAAGATGCTCAACATTACTCATCATTAGGGAAATACAAATCAAAACCACAATGAGGGGTGCCTGCGTGGCTCAGTTGGTTAAGCCTCTGCGTTTGGCATAGGTCATGATCTCACAGTTCATTGAGTTCAAGCCCCACATCAAGCTCTCTCCTGTCAGTGCAGAGCCTGCTTAAAATCTTCTGCCCCTACCTCTCTCTGTCCCTGCCCCACTCACACTCTCTCTTTTTTCTTAAAAATCAATAAATAAACATAAAAAATAAAACACACATACACACAATGAAGTACATCACAGGAGCAGAATGACTGAAATTAACAACTCAGGAAACAACAGATGTTGGTAAGAATGGAGAAAGGGCAATACTTCTGCACTGTTCATGGGAATGCAAACTGGTGCCAGCACTCTGGAAAACAGTATTGAGGTTCCTCAAAAAAATAAAAATAGAGTTACCTATGATCCAGCAATTGGATCTAAAGGAAACAAAAAAGCTGATTTGAACGGGCAAATGCACCTCAATGTTTATAGCAGCACTATAAATAATAGTCAAATTATGGAAATAGCCCTAATGTCCATTGACTGATGAATAAATAAAGACACGCACGCACACACACACACACACACACACACACACACACACACACACACAAATGGAATATTACCTGACCATCAAAAAGAATAAAATCTTGCCATTTGCAACAACAGTATTATGCTAAGCAAAATAAGTCAGAGAGAGATAAATATATGATTTCACTCATATGTGGAATTTAAGAAACAAAACAGATGAACATAGGGGAACAGAAGGAAAAATGAGATAAAAATAGAGAAGGAGGCACATCATAAGAGATTCTTAAATACAGAGAACAACCTGAGGGTTGCTGGAGGGGAGGTGGGTGGGGGGATGGGCTAGGTGGGCGATGGGCATTAAGGAGGGCACTTGTTGGGATGACCACAAAGTGTTATATGTAAGTGATGAATCACTAAGTTCTACTTTGAAACCATTATTACACTATATGCTACCTAATATTTAAATTTAAAATATATATAAATTAAAAAATCCACATTAAACAAATAACAGATTGGTTGCCAGAGGTGGAGGGTGGAAGTGAAGGAAATGGGTGTAGGTGGTCAAAGGGTACAAACTATCAGTTATAAGTACGTTCTGGGGATGTCATGTACAACGTGGTGACTATAGCTAACAACACAGTATTGTATGTTCAAAAATTACTAAGAGTAGATCCTAAGTGTTGTCATCACACGAAAAAAGACTGTAACTATTTGAGGTGATGGATATTGATTCAACTTATTGTGGTGATCATTTCCCAATATATATGTATATTAAATCATCATGGTATACACCTTCAACTTATACAGTGCTATATGTCAGTTATCTCTCAACATTTCTATCTCAACAGAACTGGACAAAAAATTTAAATATTAAGTTTTGAAAATGACTATTAGTTTCCTGTCTTGAGTTACAATGTAGTTTCACATTACCATATACTCCTAGAAAAGGGTCCCTAAAATAAAGGTGCGGACTCATTAGAAAGGAGGTGGCTGTCATTTATTATAGTTCTATCAAATGGATCATGGAGGCAGAGTTTTCTCTGATATTCTGCAAACTGAACTCAAGTATTGGAACTATTGTGTACGAACCTTAGTCTTCTGTCTAGTAATATATAACATACAAGAATACATATGAATAACTCATGAGATTTATGTAGAAAATATAAATATTTTCAGAATTCTTACTTCCTTTTCTAATACTAAAAAATGCTCTAAACCTTGATTCATAGATGAGTAAACAGAAATTAAAGAGTTAAAATGAATTGGTATAAACCAAGTGTTAAAACTGGTCTTCTTCATTTGAATCTTCTGCTCTTTCCACAGGAACACGGACTTGTATCATCTTGTATTTAGGGACTATGGATACAGATTTACCATGACCTGTGAAGTTTAGTCTTGTCAAATCCAGGATTTCATCACTTCATCAGTCTTTGAATCTCAGGAGACAAAAATGCTCTTGTGAAAGACTACATTGGAGAAATCAGTTATGCCTTTCACATCTCCTACCGTAAGGTGAAACAGGCAAGACTTCCTAAAGTAATAATTCTGAAAAGTAGCATTTATGGCCCTCTAATCCCATCCTCAAAACAATGTGATCTAACTTGCTCATATTGCTGGGACATTCCAGTGGCCATATCTTTACCTATCACTCATGGACTGGCACAGAGAAATCTGATCTTTAGGCAACTGACCCCAACATCATTCTCTATGTCTCTAGACCTTCCCTGACATTTGATATTATTATTTAACTCTCCAGCATTGTCCAAGCTCTAGTTTCCATATCTGGCCTCTTTCTGAGGAAAAGATTGCATCAGCCTAAGGTTTATAACCTCTTAAACTTCACTGTGACTGTAGAAGGGAAACTCAGCAAATGTTATTATTGGACATTTTATAACCCAACACTTAATGGAGCAAACTATGGTAGTCTAGATCCAGGGCCCATGTTCTCAGTGCTTGTCTAGATTAAATATGATGGGAAAAACAGGAAGTGATCTGGGGATAAGAAAACATACGATAAATCTCCAAAGTTCTTTAAAATAAAAGGCTCTGAAGTCAGCCATATCTGGATTCAAATCCTACTTCATTCAAAGACTATAGGCAATTTATCGAACTTCTCTGAGCATCAGTTTTCCTGACTGTAAAACAGAGTTAATGAAGAGGACTCAATAAAAGAATGTATGTGAAGCCCCTGATATAATATCTAGCACATTCCCTATTTACCAGCATTTTGACTTGATGATCTCTGCTAACATTCACCTTACTTATCTTTAGACATTCATGAATTATAGCAATTATAATGGCTTAATTTATAATGGCAAACTTTTACTAAATTTTCAATGAGTTTTATAGTATAATAATAAAATTGGTTTGCATTTGTTGATTATTTACTCTGTGCACTAAATTTTTCACATGCATCCATCACTAGTAATGATCACAATAATCAGAGGATCTTCCATTATCACTCACCTCCTTCTTTTTAAAATTGAGATCACTGGGTTTCAGAGATGTCAAATGAATTATCTAAGATCACAAAACTGAAAACTCCTGAAAATGGGATTGAATGGGACTGAAAAGCATAGCTATTTGACACAGCAAACTTGTATGGACTACTATTAATTATTTTAATATCCCCCAAAATAATATTAAACTTTTCTTAAATATTTCCTATAACTAGGACTTTTCTCTAAGTCAGACTTTATCATTTTTTTAGACTGGATATTCCACATCCTTCAGTCCAAATCAATAAGCATCCTGGAGAACTCGTTGATGAGGTTTTCATAAGGGTACCTCTGCATGTTTTTCATAAGCCAGAAGAAATAGCTGTATGAAAAAAATATGATTACTTATTTCTTTACTTTTCCTAAAGGAAGGCAAAATCTGCATTTATTCTAGGACAATATCAGAACCTAGTTACCTTACAGGACACGTGTTGTGTGTAGCCACAGGTTTTAGAAGCAGATGGCCTGTGCTAAACTGTATATGTATGAATTAGCTGTGGGAATAACTTTGGCTCAGGGTATAAAAGAAATTAGGAGGTGAGCCAAATTAAAATTAGGCAGTAGCCTTATGCAAAATTATGCATGACTCTTATGTCTCCTCTTTCAACTGTGTGTATGTATGTACTAAATACACACATGTACATACACACCCCTATACAAATACATGCCCATACATACCATGTCTTAGAAATCCACTCTGTACTCCAGAGAAGTCAAAACAGTGTTCCCTTGGCGTTCAAGACAGTGGGCTAATAGACATTATCTGTAGGGTTTCAGTCCAGTTTGAATATACCTGATGGATTTAAGACCCTGAGAAATTCACTTAATATTCCTGGGTCAAATATATGTCATATGTAAAATAAGGCCACTGAGGAAGATTATTTTTGCTTCCTGTTATATTTAATGTTGTGAGCACAGGAGTCTATAAACTTGATACTACCTAATACTGCAGAATTGGACTATGTTCGCATAACTAATCTCCAACATTCTCGGATCCTCCAATCTACCAATCACATTTCTGTCTACAGCTTAGAATATTGGATGAATCCATTAACAGACTGTAGTAGTGTGTGTGGGGGGGGAGGGGAGTCATATTCAGGCTTTCTATACCAATATCCTCCACAATTTTACTATTTCTCTATACTCTTTAAACCTAAATTGGCCTTATGACTTGTTCTGACCAATAGATGGTCATGGAATTGATATGGTATAAGTCCCTTAGCCAAGGCATCAAACTATTTTGTATGTTTCTTCTTTTCTCTCTCTGAAACCTGGCAAGCTACCAAAACAAAACAAACAAAACAAAAACAAAAACTCAGTGTAATGTGCTGGTGTACAAGAGTCCACATACAGCAGAACTGAGTCATTATAAGCTGAAGTCATGAGCTACAAGTCAATCCTTAAGCAATGTGACAACTGACCATAACTGAATAAGTATTCTCAGATGAGACCAGAAAAAAAATCTCAACTGAGCCCAGAATCACAGAATTGTTGACCCACAGAATTTTGAGCTAAATTAACAATAGTTGTTTACAGCGCAGTTTTTCAGAATGGTTTGTTATGCAGCAAAATCTAACTGATATATGGAGCTTCTGACTTGGGTTTTCTTTTATGAAGGTCTTTACATATAGTTCAAGATTTGGTTGGATAATGTTTCTTCAATAAAGTCTACTCTCGTAATTTCAAGCTACATTGAACATACTCATTCATTGAACAAATACTTAGTGATTGTTCATTAGTATTTTACTAGTAATAAACTTTGGTACTTCATTCCATTAAATACTGCCTGCACTAGATTATCTGTTAGCATTTTACCATACTAGGCCATGTCCTGTATCATAGCAACTACAAGGCAAAAATCCACATTTCCCAAACTTTTTTGTCAGCCCATTCAAATTTAGGTTTTTACCAGTGAGAGGTACTGGCAAGATATTTAGAAAGTGCAAAAGAAAGAGAAGCCATTTTTGTTCTGGAAGCAGTTGATGCTAGACAAGGCAAGTGTGATATTTTGTCAGTGACTTGCATATATATTCTCCTATAAACTGCTTACATCAATGGTCCTAGTGCCTGATATAATTGACAGAAATTAGCTGAGATTTCTTTTACTTCTTAGATTTCTAAGTAGTATCAGCATCTTCCCTGACCATTTCTACCTCTGTCCTCCAAAGGTTTTCTCAGAATTTAATTCCCTATGTTAAAATCCTTCCTGTTTACAATATCTAGATTGGTTCCTACTTCCCACTCTGAGCCCTGAGAGGTTTTTCAACATAGACTTTTAAAAATATATACTTTCATTATTTAGAGCTAATATTGGTCAAGTAAGTAACTATAAGTAATATGGTTCATCACTCTGATTTTTTTTAAAGGGTAGATTGAGATCCAGAGAAATGAAGTGACTTATCCAAGTCAATCGAGATTTACTGTCATAGTTGAGGTTGCTATGGTCATTTATTGGCATAATCAGACATGCAAAGTTACAACTCAGAATAAAACATGGAGTCAGATGTTCATTTACATGTTCATTTAGCCCAGGTTCCGTGGGAGAGCTAACTAGGACATGATGGAAAGTAGGGGGCAGAACATTCAACCTCACTAAAGCAGAACAACTTCATTTTAATCTGGTGTATGTGTATGGCTTCCTCTTAATATTTCACTAAAAAATAGAATGGGTTAAAATACTTTTCAAACTATTGTATTGATTGGACAGTATGTCACTTGCAGCATTAGACATGATTGACAATAGAGTAGGGAATGTGTTTTTTTAAAGCCTTTCTCATTTTTTTTGACTGTGAGGAATAGATGCCATACAATAAGTTGTATATACAATAGGCTGTATATGTAGCCATAAAACCATCATCACAATCATAAATAACAAATATTTCCATCACTTTCAAAAGGTTTCCTGTGCCCTCTGTAATCCATTGTTGCTTTCATCTATTCTATCAAGAAACCCCTGATCTGATGTCTGTCACTGTACATTAGTTTGCATTTTCTAGAATGCAATTATATAAATGGAATCATATACAATGTACCTCTTTTTTCTTGTTTCTTTCACTCAGCATAACATTTTTGAGATTCATCCACATTTTTGTACACATCATTAGTTTGTTCCTTTGTGTAACAAAGTATTCTATTGCATGAAATAGAAGAATCTGTCTAGTCACCTGCAAAGAGACATTTAGATTTTACGGTGTTTTTGACCATTACAAAAAAAGGCTGATATACACACTAATACACAAATATTTGTGTGGACAAGTATTTCATTTATTTGAGGTAAATGTAAAGAATTTTAATATCTGGCTCTGATGGCCAGTATGCCTTTAGCTTTGTAAGAACCAAAAACCTATTTCCAAGGCGGTTGGATCATTTGACACCCTATCAATAATGTATAGTGTTCCACATACTCACCAATACTTTGCACTATCATTCTTCTTAGTTTTAGCCATACTCATAGCTAATAGTATCTCATTAAAAAATGAACTAAAGACCATATTTTATTCAGATTCCTTTAATTTTCACCTGCCTTTTTTTTTTTTTCAAGTGTTCCAGAATCCATTATATTTGGTCACCATGTCTACTTAGGCTCATCTTGGCAGTAACAGTTCCTCAGACTTTGTTTCTTATCTTGGCAATTTTTAGTACTGGTCAGGAATTTTGTAGCATGTTCTTCATTGGGATTTGTCTGACGTTTTTGAGATTAGTTGAAATGGCAATTCATGATTAAAGTGGAATTGTGGGTTCTGTGGTGGAAGACCACAAGGGTAGAGCATCAGGTGAAGAGTACATGCCAGCAACATGATTGATCACTACTGATGTTAAGTTTCATCACCTGGCTGTGGTAAGTTTCTTCATGGAGAGGTTAGGTTATCCCCCGCCTTTCAATATTGTACTCTCTGGAAGGAAAACACAGCCCACACTTGAGTAGTTAGGAATTATGCTTATCACCCTGAAATATGTATTCAAATGTTTCTGTTTTGAGAGAGAAAGTGTGCAGGTGCAAGCATGCACACACACACACACATGCACCCATATGCAAGAGCAGTGAGGGGGGAGAGAGAGAGGGAGAGAGAGGATCCAAAGCAGGCTCTCTGCGGACAGCAGAATATCTGATTATGGGCTGGAACTCCTGCAATACGAGATCTTGGCCTGGGCTGAAGTCGAATGCTTAAGCAATTGACTCACCCAGGCATCTGGTACACAAATTATTTTGAATTCTTCTGCATTGAAGATATGTCTATTATCTCCAATTTACTTATTTATTTATTCAACTTTTGGGTTTTTTTGTTGTTGTTGTTGTTCTTCCCTGTCCCTTCGTTGCTAAATGCTACTAACGGTATGTACTTTAAATAAGATTTGATGGTGGAAACATATTTTTTATCTATCCCTAACATCTAATATTGTGCAAGGAACTTCGTATGTACTTGGTAAACCTATATTAAATGAATGAACTAAATCCAGAAGAAAAGTATCTATTATTGAACTCGAAGTCCTAGTGAAAGAAGAACAAATCTTTGTCATCAAAAAGCTTTCAATGGGATACTGACTTGAATTCTAATAACAACGATGCAAATAGTTTTACTATGTGAGTATTTAATATGTGAAAATCACCATGAAAGAGTTGTTCTACATTAACTCAATTAGTCCTAACAAACCCCTATCATACACTTGAAACTGAAGTCCAGTGAAGTTAATTGAATTGCCCAAGATTTTACAGCCGATTAATAGCAGAACCAGATTTCAATCTCAATTCTCATTTTCTTACACACTCTCCCCTTCACCATCGCCCAGCACAACAGTGTTTCTGCTACCAGTTGGTAGTGGTGAATGCATTATAATAAGCTACTGACAGAATATTAATTGAACTAATTGAATATTTTAAGACCAAAGAACTAGGTTAGAATCTAGCTGTGCCCTGCAACAGTTCTGTGAAATTATACAAGAACCTTCAACTTGTTGACTCTCAACTTGTTGAATCTGGAAAAAAATAAGGAAAATAATAACACTCTTTATGGTCTTATTAGGATGAAATGTGATTTGTTGCATTTCGTTAGTAGTGTGCTCTCCTTTTATTCCTTACTGTAGCTTACAGAAAATGAAAATCAGTAAAGTTTTCTGTTCTCCCTTTAAACATTTTATTCCCTTTTCTCTCGGAGCTTTTTTGTTTAGTTTCCTATAAATAATGGTCAATGAGACATCAAATTCTATGTGGCTGGCTGAAGAGAAAGGAATAAAATTTATTAATGTTAAACCTATATTGATCCTGTAACTTCACTGGATGATCTGGAAATAACTTATTGGCCTTTGAGCCCCTCATTTTGAACTACAGAATTTGTTCTTAAGTAGAGAGAACACCTTGGTAATAGGAAGTTGCAGTTGATAAAACATAATCATCATCTTTAACTGTAGATTTAGAGTGGTCAAATGGGGCAGTTCAGAATCGTGGGTAAGGGTGTGAACTCTGAAATAAGACTCGATACACATCAGCATTACCACTTCCTTATGTGGAAAATTGGAATCAAAAGGGATCATCAACATCAAAAGATTTTTTTTTAAGTTTATATGTCTATTCAACAAATACTGTTTGAATCCTCTTCTAGGAAATTAAGATAAAACAATGAACAAAGCAGACAAAAATCCCTATAATCAGGAAAGGAGGAAAATGAAATTCATAAGCCCAGCTGCCGGTAGGCTGATAGATGTAGTAGTGGATTTTATGGACATTTTTTTTCCTGATGGTGGCAAAAAATAAATGTTTTATGGAACTCTAATAGATGGAATAATAACTGCTTGGTTCTATAATGCACAGGTCCAAAACTTTAGTAGGTCAACACAACAAAGTTATTTCTTGCTCATAACACATTCCAACATGTCAGGTTGGCATGGGGGCTTTGGAGAGAAGCCGCTGGTCCATAACATCATTTGGGAACCAAGGGCTGACAGAGAAACTGTAATCTTCAGTGATCTTCAGTTCATGGCACTAGAGAGTGACCTGAGCATTTATATCCTTCCAGCTGATAGGGAATAAGACAGAGTGGGAGATCATGCAGGACATTTTATGGGCATTCTTGGGTAGGACAGGTAGGACAGTATTCAATCACATGTCCCCAATTAAGTACAGATTAGGATGGGAACTGTAGTTTTTCTTGTGCCCAAAAGGAAAATGAAACAGGTTGGGTAAACTCCTAGCACTGTCTGTATCTCATGAACCAAATGGGATAATGTTTGTAAAGCACCTGGTGCTGCCTGGCACATAATAAAACTTCAATAAATGGTAGCTATTACTACCACTGGGATTTTAATTTGTTAGAATATAATGTGCTTTTACTGAATTTAGGTAATTACAGAATGGAACATTTTGCTCTGTGTCAACCCATTTGATTATAAGAATAGCAGTACCATATTATATTTGCATTACATTTTATTGTTTATGAAGCAGTTACATAGATATGATCTCATTTTGTTTTCATTTTTTCTCCAGTACTATATGAAATAGGTAGATAATATTCCTATTTTAAATATGATCAAATGTTCTCAAGAGTAGTATACTATGGCCAAGAAATTATAACTAATAAATGACAGAAACAGGAATCAATCCACTTTTTGTTTTGGTTTTTAAACTCTAAGGTCAAGGTTTGTCTCATTACACCATGCTGTCCCAAGTCACTAAAATCTACAACCGTTCTCTATTGCTGAAGGTTTAACTTTGATGCCAGTGAAATCTGGGCTATCTGAGCTCCCAAGTTTGTTCTTTCTTATCATCATGGAATATAATTCACAAGTTCCTAATATGCAACTTCTTATTTCAGAAGGATGCAGACTTCCAAAAAAAATCACACTTTAAATTTTTGAATAGCACATATTAAGGGTTTTGAAAAACTAGATCATGTCCAGCAAGGAAAAAGTAAGAACATGAGATGATCTGGAAACAATATTAAGTAAATAATTTGTGGTAAACTGTATATATTTATGTAGCAGAATAAAAGATCAAAAAAAAGACTCAGAAATTGCACTTAAGTATTTGAAGGACCCCAGAGGAGAGTGCAGTTCTGTGTTCTCCGTAGTTATAATTTGTACACTCTAGATCTCTGAATTGTTTTAAAAAAATCTTTTTCATCTTTAAGTCCCTACTGATTAGTACAGTGCCTAGCACAGAGCCGGGGCCAAGAAAATGTTAAGTGGGCTGAGCATACTTTTCATGTAGAGCATGAAAAAGCAAATGTCCTCTCCTTATAAGGAAGAGATGTTGAACAAAAAGTGCTGTATGATCATGGCATAGGGTAGCTTACGAGGTAGTGATCCTCTCTCCTCTGAAAGTAAATGAATATCCATGATTCCTGCATGAAGTGGGGAACTGTTCATCTTTGATGCTTGGAGCCATTTCTGAATTAAGGCAGGTTTAAAAGGCCTCCCACCATCAGGTGGCGACCAGTGTCTACACCCACTCAAGCCCCCACTCAATTTCTGCTTGAGCACCGATCTCCAAGGTGCCTGACTGACTGATATCAGGAGTGACTTGCCTTCTTATGCTAAAAATATGTGAATTGTACCTTATGAAAAAACTTATTATAGGAGTTTCTTCTTTTGTCATTATAGGAGCAAATGTTACATTTCCTAAGAAAACCTGTTTTTCTTCCCCTTGAGAAAACAGGCTATTGACTCCTGCCCACAAAAGAATTAATTCTTGCCTTTGCTATGCTAAAAACATTGCCTTGTATTTGAATGCTAAAAGTACCTTCCTTTCTCCATGTGATAAGCATCTAGTCACCTACTTCAATCACTATTGATAAAGGTTATGCATGAGTCTTCTACCAATCTATGTGCTGGGAAACTTTTACATACCAAAGAATTTGTCATCAGAAATCATTGTTAAGGCAGTTGCCACGTTTGTACCCCATACATTTTTTCAATAAATAAAGCTGATCTCAGGTCAGTGCAGAGATGCCTGCCCGGTGATCAGAAAGAAGCCGAGGCTCTCTCCCTTCCTTTTGCAGACACCATCCATCCTTCAGGGAACCCTGGACCTGCTGGAGCTGGATTCCGGCACTCTGAGACTTCTTTTGACTTTAAATTCTCTCAACATTTTGACAGAGTGTTATTTCATGAAAGGTACATGGATGACCATGTGGCATGTGATTCTTCCTTCATGCATTCACAATTGAGGTGCTCATTAAAATATCCAACAAACTTCTCTTGAGGAAGGCAAGAAATCTTCCATTGGATCTTCCTAGACTGTCTTATTATTAGCTTATGTTCCATCTTTGTGTTCCATTTTATCTTTGTCTCCTCATGCAGCCCCCTTTCCCCAAGGAAGATATCTAATTATTTCTTCAATGTCCCTAGTGTTTTTCTATATTTTCTTGGCCTAAAAGACATCTCCTGTGAGGTCTTCTCATACTGTAATGATTCTCTGTGTCACAAGATACCATTCCATTCCATTATTAATAAGTATTTCTAAATTACTCATGTTTATACTTTTACTCCCCTACTACTGGATCCCCACATAAGTGAGAATAATTTTTTCCCTTGATATATCTAAACTTTCATCAATTAAAATGTACCTTCTCTGGCCGCATATTGTCCCTAATAACCTTTTAGGTTCAAATAGCAATTACATAACATTTTCCAAATAGACTCTGTAAGTATTATCTTATTTGCCCTCAACAGTCCTATGAGTCACACAAGATACATCTAATTATTCCCATTTGACAGATAAGAAAATAGAAGCAGAGTCACATTAAATGACTAATCCAAAGTGAGCCACCCTGTTTCTGAAAATGTCAGAAATAGAAGCCACATCTTATTATTTTTGCCCCTGTGCTTTCTTCATCTGTATGGTATCTTCTAGGGTTGCTTTCCTTTTATCTCCATGACTCCTGATGGCATGACTTGCCTCTGCTTACTCTCTCATAAAGATTCTTCTTTCTTTTCTTTCCTTCTCCTATTATCCTTTGAGTTGGGAAACATTGCATATTGGCAGTTAAATAGAAACACAAAGACAAGCATGAGACCCTGATTGAGAATCTGGGCATTTCTATTACAAGGTCTGGCTTTAATGAAAATTGTTTTTCTAGTCTCACTAAAGGGTGGATGAAATTTTCATCCCGGGCATCGGGATAGCTGACTCAGACCTCGTGGAGAGGGATAAAATGACGAGTCCTGGAGTAAGGATGCATTGATGAAGATAATACTCAGATACTCCCTATAATCACTTTCTACCTGAAATAGGTAAAAGTAAAGTTGCTCAAGCTGAAATATATACCTGCCTGTAGAATATAGACATAATATAAGCTGTGGATCCTTAGAAGCAGAGCATGCAAACTCTTACACTAAGGAATAGGACTCGACTTCAGAAACATGGACTATTTACTTCCCAGGAGATGGCATCCTGGATTAGGCTGGCATAAAATACATGATACAGTGGAGAAAGGATAATGGTCTCAATCAAGCCTGTGTGCTCTTCAGGGTTCTGACTGAACATGATCCCTGGCATTCAACCTGTGGCCTTGAATTCTATTTATCAATGGAAACACACCTAACTTTTCTACTGATTCTCTCTTGATATTGCTTGCAATGACTTTTCTAATGTCCAGATAAATTAAACTGTTTGCAATTCCACCCTCTGTGATAAAGGCTTTAATTTAGTCTCTGATTCAAATCTTCTTAGTTTAGGGGTGCCTCCTATTTAAAACTTGAGCTATTTTTGTGTCACCAGGGTGCCTCAGGCAGTTATCTGTGTATCACTCTTGATTTTGGCTCAGGTCATGGTCTCATGGCTTGTGAGTTTGAGCCCCGTGTGGGGCTCTACATTGACAGTGGGGAGCCTGCTTGGAATTCTCTCTCCCTTTCTGACCCTCCCCCACACATGCATACTCTTTCCCTCTCTCTCAAAAATAAATAAATCTTGAGCTACTTTATACTCCACTTAGCCTGAATGTAAGCATCTCTCTTTCTTTTTACGCACCTTTTTCTTCTTTTTAAATGTTTATTTGTTTTTGAGAGAGAGAGAACATGAGCAGGGGAGGGGCAGAGACAGAGGATGTCAAAGGACCCAAAATAGGCTCTGCGTTGACAGCAGAAGTCTGATGTGGTGTTCTAACTCCTCAACCATAAGATCAGACCTGAGCTGAAGATGGACGCTAAACCAACTGAGCCACCCAGGTGTCCCTTGGTGTACCTCTTAATTGAGCCATCTTATAATTTTACGGACAATCACGTAGTACATACCATTTTCAAACAATGCTAGAAGCTGGAGGTTTCATCCCCATCCATTGTCTTCTTATGCAAAACTGAGGACAACATATTCAAGATCAGCATTTGTTCTGCTGCCTGATTTGCTGAGGTGATTATTTGCTGAGACCATATTTGGAAATTCAAAACTAAAATTATTGATGATACTCTAGGCTGAAATGAACTTTTACTTTATTAACTTCTTCCATACAATTTAACATAGGATTATCTTTTACAATAATCATGAGGCAGGATATTGGAGATGAGAACATAGGATTTGGACTCAGACTAACAATGTCCTATTGTATCAACTTTGCATCAACCCCTCATTATCCTTGTAAGCTTTGGCAGTTTTGTTTCCTGATGCCTCAGTTCCCTCCTTTGTAAAACAGCAGTGCTATTAATAATCGCTCTGTAATGTTTTGTGACAGTTAAATGTGATAATTAATGTTAAGTGCAGACTGAGGCATATAGTAAATGCTCAACAAATAGTAAAATTAGTATGATCTATGACTTCTTTACCATTTTCCCTTACTTCAGACAGTCATTGCCATTCTAAAATTCATAGTACATAGTCATCACATATTTTATTATTCCCCCTGCATTTTACATTTATAATCTCATTTCCTTCTCCTGATGGGGACCTATAAATTTTCTATTTGAGTAATCCCTTCCATTATACTTCCATATATTTATTTATTTACATATATGAAAGTCTTATAAATACAGGGTTTGTGTAGTCGGTGTATGATATTTAAATCATGACAAGTCATATTACATAAGGTTTTCAATAATTTTTTCCTTAATAATCATATTCTGAGGAACAAACCACATCACCACATATAGAGTTTGGTTCTTCTGATCACTGCATAGCGTAAATCTTAAGTATGTATTTCATTTTACTAATCTGCTCTTTTATTGAGAGACCATAGATTGCACCCAAGTCTTTACCACCACATGTGGAAAAAGGGCCACATACAATAAAACATGCGGCTCTTTGTGGACCTAGAAAAGCTTCTCTGGGACACACTTACAGGAGCACTATTGCTGTATTTCAGAGTATGGATGAAACTCATGTGATGAACGGAACAGGATTTTCCCCCCAAGTGGCTTGTTAGCTTATGTCACAACCACTTCACGAGGGTTCCCGTTTTGACCTATCATCACAAACATGCCAGATCGAGTTTTCTAATTGCTGCCATCCTGATTGTGTAAAATCATATCATGCTATTGTTGTAATTTGCATGACTCTGATCAGCACCGAGGTTGAACATCTCTTCCAGGTATGCAGTCTTTCAACTTTTTCCTCATGTGCTACTCACATAACTAGTCCATTTTCCTTCTGGACTAATAGGCTTTTCTTCTTGTTTTGCAGGAATTTTAAGTAATTCTTTGTTAGTTATTGATTTGGCAATTATCTTCTCTGAAACTGGCACCTGTTAACTTTGTTGAGGCTATCTTTTGTTAAAAAGTCGTATTTAATTTTGGTATATAAAAATCCACCATTGTTTTCCTATGTGGTTTATGATTTTTAGGTCTTGATTTAGAAATCCTCCATAATCTTAAGGTCATAAAGATACCTCCTTCAAACTTGTATTACATATCTTTCTCATTTAGGAATTTAATCGATCTGGAGTTCATCCATGTATAGAGTGTGTTGTAAAGTCAAGCTGACTTTTTACATCATTTAAGTCATTGGCTTTGTGCCTCTGGTTGTGGAAAGAGGTGCACAGCAGGCAGATAGGTTATCCATCAGGTATGGATAAAATTTGTTTATTTCTGTAACTTAATCTGGCCTAACTACAATTCTGTTCTGATGTCCGAAAAGCTCTGGTAATCTCAGGGTTTTCTTCATAATTTGTACTACTTGTATATCTGTGTGGTTACAGATATAAAATGTGGATAAAAGGAAATTTTAATTGGAAGTCTGAAATATAGCTTTCTGCATTATCCTGGTCACTAGCTGTCTTTTGTTTTTTTAAGTTAGGACACACACACACACACACACACACACACACACACAGACACACATGATGCAAAATAATGGAGCAGATAAGAACACAGAATTTTTAAAATCAGAACAATAAAGATTCATTTTAGTACTGATTCAGTCCCTCATTATTCCTGTAATCTCTGGTAAGTGTGCCCTTAAACTTCAATTTCCTCATCTGTAAACTAGCTCTGAAGCACTTATAATGATTTATAAAATTTGAATAGGCTTTATTCATTCATTATTGAACTTGTACTTCTTAAAATGTTTTTATTTTGATTCTGTTAGTTAACATACAGTGTAATATTAGTTTCAGGTATATAATATAGTGATTCAACACTTCCATACAACACCCAGTGCCCATCACAAAAGGTGCACTCCTTAATACCCATCACCTATTTAACCCATTCCCCCACCCACCTCCCCTCTGGCAACCAGTTTGTTCTCTGTAGCTAAAAGTCTGTTTCTTGCTTTGCTTCTATTTTCCCCCTTTGCTCATTCGTTTGGTTTCTTTAATTCCACATATGTGTTAAACCATATTTGTATTTGTCTGACTGACTTATTTTACTTAGCATAATATTCTCTAGCTCCATCCATGTCATTGAAAATGACAAGATTTCATTCTGTCCACTCTATATTTATAGATACCAGGCCCTCTTTTTTTAAGTTTTTCTTCAAATTCCACTTAATAATAAAAGCTACAATGAGATGTTACCTCACACTTGTTAGAATAGCTAAAATCAACAATACAAGAAACAACAGGTATTGGCAAGGATGTGGAGAAAGGGGAACCCTCTTGCACTGTTGTTGGGAATGCAAAATTAGTTCAGCCACTGTGGAAAACAGTATGGAATTTACTCATAAAGTTAAAAGTAGAACTACCCTATGATCAAGAAATTGTAATACAGTGTATTTATCCAAAGAATGCACAGATACTAATTCAAAGGGATATGTGCACCCCAATTTTTATAGCAGCATTATCTACAATAGCTGTCTCTATTATACAATAGCTCAAGTCTCTATCAACTGATGAATGGATGAGGAAGATGTGGTCATGTGTGTGTGTGTGTATGTGTATATATATATGTATGTGTATATATGTACATATATATATATATACATACACACACCTACATACACACACATATACACACAATGGAATATTACTCAGCCACAAAAAAATGAAAGTTTGCCATTTGCAAAGACATGGGTAGAGCTAGAGAGTATTGTCCTAAGCAAAATAAGTCAGAGAAAGGCAAATACCATATGATTTTACTCATATGTCAAATTTAAGAAACAAATTGAACTTGTACCTTCTTATCAGGTTCACATTAGAATTTTTCATCATTATTTCCCCAACAGATGTCACAATGTCTGGCACATAGTAGGTCTTCAGTATTTGTTTACTAAATCATAAGGAATATGCTCAGATTCTAGACTGCATTTCACCTCTTAAACTCTTCCTTCTGATTTTCCATTTAACAGTAATTTTAGCTAATGTATATGAAAGCTTACACTGTGACATATGCTGTTCTACATCCTTTGTATACTTAATTTGTTCTTATAGCAATTCTCTGACATAGGTGCCAATAATAATCCCATTTTATAGATGATGAAACTAAGACAAAGAGATGATATAACTTACTAGGTAGGGTTTCATA
Organism: Suricata suricatta; assembly: GCF_006229205.1. Lineage (NCBI taxonomy): Eukaryota > Metazoa > Chordata > Mammalia > Carnivora > Herpestidae > Suricata > Suricata suricatta. Next base: position 15,965,450 of record NC_043712.1, on the reverse strand, counting down.
GCTAAAGCCCACATTGAACCCCCACACTTTGGCCTCCAAGGTTTATGCTCAAACCATTGCATGTGGCTTCTTCTCCTTAGGGTCTGAATATACCTATATGATTGTTGAGGGCCCATAAGTTGAGTTTAAATATGAGCTCTGCCTCTCACTAACTATGCAATCATAAACAAGTGTCTTAACTTTTCTAATATGAGAACAAATCACCCAGATTCATAGAGTTCTTGTGAAAGCAAAATGAGATAATCCACATGGACCACTTATGAAAGTGCCCTGTATAAGCATCCAATACACATTTTTAATACTAGCATTATTAAAACTTTGTGTGTTTATTTTGCCTATAACTGAAAGAGCTAAGTAAAAGATTTTACTTTTTTAGCATTTAAAACCACAAAGTACATTCTAAACATAGAATGATAAATTACTCTGCAGAAATCTCAGATCTGCTAAATGATATATTGCAAGAAATATTCCTATATCACCATCTCCAGTCTGAATATGCCACTGAATAGATTGGTATCTAACATATTGGTATGTAAGGAAAGACAGCTTATCCTATCTAGACCTTTATAAAGGAGGTGGGGAGAAACTAGGTTCTATTTTTGTCCTATTCTGAACATCTATGAGTCTGTACTGAAATCAAGTTATCTGGGTGGGAGGTATTTATTGGGGGGATGAGGGTTTTTAGGGTTAAAGTGGCAATGATCTTAGACTATTTTAATTCTACTTTTGCTGTTAGAAAAGTAGATCTCAATATCTCTCTGTGCTGCCCCTTTCTCCTCTTCCCAACCAACCCTGACCAAGGTCATCTTGCTCTCTTTGCAAGCTCAAGCCCCCTGCTACTGCTTTAATGGTGTGGCAAGCAGAGAGCAAGTTATGAATGTGAAGTGTCTGTCAGCCACTAAAAGCCTGTGAATTAGTGTTTCCTGCCCTTGTCTGTTAGGCAGCCTACTTTTATGGAGAAATAGCTTTTCCTTGTGAAAGGGCTGACCCACCACTAATCTGCTTTGCTATGCTAGGCCCAGCACCCCTCTCCCATGTCCGTCATGGAGAAGATGACCTCTCTGCTCCAAACAGAGGTCTCTCTAGTTCCTGTGCCATAACCAGGCTTCTCCCAATTCAGAGGAGATTTTTAACATGAAGGTTATTCTCAATTTCAAAACTTCCATGAATTTTGTACCAAAGAACATCTCTAACATTGCTTGCACTCAGAAATCTTGAATCTCCCCCGCTTTCCTTGCCCTTATTCTCCCTGCCTCCTTCACCAGCTTTATTTTGGGGCCCTATGAGTCTGTATACTTTCCTTGGAACTGCTGGGGAACACGTGCTCTGCTCTTAGTGCTTTCTACCATTACGTCCCCTTGACAGCAGATGCTCTGCGAGTCATTTGCACTCCAAAATAGGACTTCAATTTATGGCAAGATGGGCTTTTGTCTCTTATAAAGAAATTTCAGGAATCATTGAGCACTTGCAAAGGGTGCTATTTTGGGAGGAGAGCATTGATTGAGGGATAATTAGCTATCACATCATTGTCCACAGCTCTGCAAGATCCTCCAGAACTTTGTACATTGAGTGGTGTTCCAAGCATTATCCTATCATTTTCTCAATCTAATCTCACACGACCTTTTGTTTCTTGAGAAATTCTTGAAAAGTTTTGCTTTCTCTTCTTTATAGATTTATAAACCAAGGCTCAGATTAGCTCATGAGTGATTGGAAAAGGACATGATCCCAAGTCTTACCTACTCAGCCTGGTGTTCTGTATATCTACAGTATGGCATATTTTTGATGGGCAATGACAGAGTGTGTGTTACCTTGTGCCCCTTGAGCTGACTCTCTCCTAGGCAACTGTCCCAAGTCCTAGAAAACCAGGAATTGGTCACACTATCATCAAGTATCCTAAGTTCCTTCTCCATCCTGGGAGGTCTTCTGTGCTGCTGTAGGCAGGATATAATACTTAGGAATTTAATATTTCATAAAGACGTTCTCAGAGCATTTTCAACTCAAGTATAGTCATCTCTCTAGACATAAGAGGCAAGAAGGCTAGACATGAGGAAAGCATTGTGCTGGTAAGCTGATGGATCAGTCTGTGGAGTTGTAGACCTCCAAAAGTTACCAACTCACAAGAGACTGCAGGGTGTACCTTTAGTGTAATGGGGGAGTGATGAAACAGCAACCAACATTGTGTATTTAACTCTTGTGAAGTTTCACCCATGGCAAGCCAAACAGGGATGAGATAAGTCCTTTCTGCAAGCCACAGCACAGAAAGTCAGAGAACACTAAGAAAGTGCACTCTGATGTAATCAAGACTGAGAGTTTGTGTTTTCTGCTCTGCTTTGGTCATTAACATTAACCTAATGGCAGTAGGGCTGCTACTTTTGAACTGCTGCCCATCTGTGACCTGGATCCAAGAGCCACCAGTCTACTGCAAGCCCTCCAAGAATTTAGCACTGGTTCTCAATCTCACTTCACAGAGGCACGTCGGATCGCCTGTTTAAAATGCAGATATCAGGCTCTATTTCCAGACATTTAAAAATTTTTTACTTTGTATTTCTAACAAGAAGCCGAGGAGATTTTGATGCAGACACTTCACATTCTACATTATTAATAAATGATGAATTATATGTTGATCTTGAATTATGTCACATATTTGGACAGGAGGAGAAGTTTGTTAAACTTATGAAATAATATTCACTTAATGCTTTACAAAGTACTTAGGTATATATTCTCTCATGTAATACATTGACCATGATTTTGGTGAAATGAATATTTGTATCTTCATTTTGGTTTTCAAATAATAACTCATATGAAATATTATTCCAAAGGCCACACAACCAGTGAGTTTTGGAGATAAGACAAGAATGCAAGAGATCTTTCTCTAAGGCCGGTTGTCAATGTTAGCAGTCTGCTCAGGATCACCTAATGAGCTTTTGAAATATGCTCATGCCTAAGTTTACACCAAGCTACTGAATCACAAACATGTTTTACTCATGCTTTGGTGTTTTCTAAAAAATCTTCCTCCCAATGATTTTTCTTCCTTTCCTTTCCTCCCTTTTCCCTTTCCCTCCTTCCTCCCCTCCCTCCAAACTTCCTTCCTTTCCTCCTTCCTTCCTTCATGTTTATTTTGGAAAGAGAGAGAGCAGAAGCAGGGGAGGGGCACAGAGAAAGAGAGGGAGACACAGAATCTGAAGCAGGCTCCAGGCTCCGAGCTGTCAGCAGAAAGCCCAATGCGGGGCTCAAACTCACAAACCATGAGATCATGACCTGAGCCGAAGTCTTACACTTAACCAACTGAGCCACCCAGGTGCCCCATCTCCTCCAAATGATTTGAAACCAGAGGGGAGAATTCCCAGAGTTTAGGTGATGGCTCTATCCATGTACTTAATATTTGACTGCAAGGATCTTCTCCAGGAACCCAAATGCATGGTCTCTGGCAGAGGCCAGATGAACAGATCTCAGCTCTGGCTAAGGTCCAACAAAATGAAGTAACTTTGAGATCTAGGGGCAGCTGTTGACACAGCCCTTCTCTGCCCTCCTTTTGCAAACTTCATTACCTGTAATTAATGCAACTGCTCTAACTCAGAGAACTCCAAGTGCTCAGAGCCCCGTGGCCTCACTAACGAGTACAATCTTTCCTGGATCCCTTCTCTCTGTCTAAAAGATGATCCCTCCAGAGTAGAACTGGGATGGGGCTTCATCTTTTCACTTCTTGGGAAACTAGAGCATCACTGGCATTTTTGTCCCTTGCCTTTTCATCTGGGCTTATTGGACCAGAAATTCCAAGTGCCAATGGACAGGAAATCACTTTTTCTCTAAATGAATTTGACTTGTCTAATTATAAAAACAATACATGCTGATTATTTTTGAAATGTAAAGGATTCTGACAAGAAAATAGAATAAAGGCAAAATTTGTTCCCCAAATCCTATACATTTATCATTATATGAACAACCCTTTAGACCTCTCTCTTGCTGTGTGTGCATAAAACAGAAGTGCACACAAATACTCACAGTACAAATTTGATTGCATCAGAGCAATGCTTGGAATTTAATCTTTGTTCAATAAACGTTCGTTGCATTCATATATACACATGCATACTTATCTATAACCTGTTTCTCTACTTATCAAAAATTCTTAAACGTCTTTCCTTGCATTTACATACAGGTTTATATAATTACTTTTTAAAAACCTTATAAATCCATTGAATTCATTTGTTGTGGTGGATTCAACTAGTTTCCTAACTCATATTTAGCTTGCTTCCTGTTTGTCAATATTTCAATCTCCCTCTGCCCCTCCCCTCCCTCCTACTCTTATTCAAACTGTTCCTTATAATTTTTTTCTATAGTAGAATTTTTGGGTTGAAGGATTTGCACACCTTCAGTTTGATCTATGTTGCCAAACTGTCATGCAGTAATGGTGCTTTCTTTACTAACACACACTGTCATTTTAAGCACTTTCTGCTCCATAATGTATCACAGCCAAAAGATCCAATGGGTTAGAGGATAAGTGGATATTAAAGGCAATGTCTCTCAGATTGTCCCTTTACAACAACAATCCAGAGAGGTCCCACAGGAAGTTATTATATCTTTTAGGTTCAGCTAGTGGCCACTTAGAATCTACAGAGTAAGAAAACTAAAGCTCTAGGCATTTGGGATACCATGCTTTTTAAAAAATTATTTCCACTGTTCTGAATCATTTTTAATTGAGTGTAGAGATAAAGAAAAGGCTGTAAGGACAGGGAAACGGGTATATGCATTTTTTTCATGAAAGTTAAATTATGAATATTAGATGATGGCTTGAATCTAAGTAGAAAAGAGCTGGAATCTACCAAATAGCTGTTTGACCTTGAAAAACATACTCAAGCTGGGAAACAATTTATTAATGAAAGCAGCAATGGCTTTCAGTGGGGAGTTAGTATGAAAATCTTCTATGGTGAAGCTCTCTGGTCTTACTCTTCAGGGACTGTAGAGCAGGAGAGTGCCACAGTACAATGACTGAATTCATGTGCCTGTTTCTAAACTTCTTTTCTGTTACATCTTGAGTAATTTATTTAAATTCCCTGGGCCTTTTTTCTTTATCAAATATATACTTACACATACATGCACATACACCTTAAAAGTTTGTGTCAAGGCTTCAGTTAGTTGTGAGACATAAAACTCTAGAAAAGTGTTGAGCAAATACTGAAATTGTCAATAAATGAGAGGTATTATAATTCATGTGTTAAGTAATGTGTCTAAAAGATCACCAAACTTGACATTAGAAGGGCTCAAGTCAAAATTGTATCACTTAGCAGATGTGTGGCCTTGAAGAAGTCAGGCTGTTGAGAACCAAGCAAAGTCAAAGAACATGCTGAATCCTTACCTTTTCCTCTTCTGTAAACTGGCATTCATAGTACGTGTTCAGTGCATGTTCAGTCCAGCTGAAGATAGATTAGGGAGTTCCAGAACTGAAATACATAAAATTTATAAAAATCTATTAGAACCACAAATTTCAATGGGAGTATTAAGGACTTAGAATTACATTTCCAATATTACTAGTAATAGTTCCTTACAGCTCTATAATTCCAAGATTCTTTAGTTCTAAAATGTTACAATAAGATGGCAGGTCTAGATTTATCTATGCTTATGTGTTTGTGAGTGAAAAACATGTATACCAAGAGAGGAAGGGAGTTAGCAGAATATCACAGCTAAAGGTAGGATTGAGTCTGGAATCTTACTAGCTGCCTAAACTCAGATACTGACCTAAATTTTCTCAGTCTAAGCTTCTTCATATTGAAAAAAAAATGATGATGGCAAATAAATTCATGGTACTGTGTAAGACTGTCATGATCACAAGCCCATAAGAGGCACTGAAAAGTACCATTCATTGAGCAGAAATTATGTGCTAGGCACTAACACTCATGTATCCCTCCCATTTAACAACTCATAATACTCAGTGAGGCAGATTCTTTTACTTCCCACTTTTCAGATGAGAATAGTGAGGCCAACAAGAGATAAATAGACTTATGTCAGTTCAAAAAGCTGGTGAGTTGACACAGATAAGACTCATCCCAGGTCAGTCGGACTTAAAAGGCAGGAATCTGAGCCACTGTACTTCTAAATAATACTGTAAATGCAAGCCCCTCTTCCATCAACCACTTGTAAAGTAAAGCCTATTTCAGAATGTCCTCACTGTGTTCCTTCCCCAAGCTACAAATAGTACACTCCATATGTGTGTATGTATGTATGTAGGTATAAACATATACATATAACAAACCTACACATAGGTGGTTTAAGGCAATGGATAGAGATGTCCTGTGAATACAGGATCAGAGCATAATATGTAGAACCTATAAATGAGTTATTCACAATAAGAGCTGTCAGACTATGAAAAAAATATGCCAAAGTTTGTAGGATGTTTTTAGATGATGATGATGATAATTTCAATTAAAAAGGTTCTCTTCTGAGTCCCTAGCTCAAGGTATTGCTCAAAGTAGATTTTCCACAAATACTTATTTAAAGACTAAATCTTTTTTCTGGGGCCACATTTTATGACTATCAAGCTGAAAAGTAGAAAAGCTAATGAAATAATCCCTCCAAAGGACCTGTGATTCCTTAGGACTTCTAGAATCTTTGTCTTATTTACCCTTCCTACTAATAATCATTGTATTTCCACAGAATATAAAGTAACTTGGTGACTGGGGAGGAAGGTAGAGGGGTCAGTACACTCATGGAATGGCTTTGGCCATTAGAGAGAAAGTAAATTTGAATGAGAAAAAAAAATCAATCTCAGAAACTTTAAAAGTGTTTAAGTGGTTTTCAGATGAGGAAAAAAATAAACTTACTAAAATATCTCAAGGCTGATGTACATGTAATCAGCCCTCAAAGTTCTGAAAACATCACCTTCCTCAAACTGTCTCTTTTAAGGTGTTTAAAGACCACTGAGTAATAGCTTTTAGGACTGTAGAATGTCACAGCTGGATATTGGATTTAGAGTTAAGGTAACATACTCACCAACGTGTCAGATGAAAAACAAGAAAGAACAAGTAAGCTTCTAAGAGCTTTTCCCCCCTACCAGATCGTAAAAAATACAAGTTTTTTTAAACATCTACCACTATTTTAATACTATATTTGATAAAAATAAGCCATTTTTGATAGAAGCTAACCTAAGAATATAAACAGAGGACAGCTTTATTTTTCTTCTGCAGAACATTCAAACACTATCCATGGACATATTATTCCTCACTTCTTGTATGGAATTTGGGGCAGGCACCCTATTTTTCTTCCTTTTTATTTTTTGGAAAATAAATAGTCCTTTGGTAACTTTCAGTTGGAGAATTAATCTCATTTCTGTTATTAAAATCTACAACCCAGTCTAATAATCCCAAAGCTGCCAAATCTCACCTAATTTAGAAATTCTTCCCCTGAAAGTTTATATGGCTTTCAGCCTCTACAACAATACAGCAACTATATATTGGGCGATGGGACTGTGGCCAACTGATTCTCCTTCTGCTTGCTGCTTCTGATCTCCCCCTTGAAGGCCTTGGTCTTTGATCCCTCTATAGCGAACCTTAGGAGAACAGGGAAAGCATGGTTTTTGGTGGCCAGGTTGCATTGTAATCTATACTTGGCTGATACTGAACGCTGTTTTCTTTCTTTGATGGGGAGTTTTAGGACATCTAGCTTGAAATCCTTCTACAAATGGCCCATAGTTGAGAGTTGCAGGGATTGGAAAGGATAGGTAAATACATACATCAAAAAATTTTCATCAATAAATTCATTCTTTAGGGTCTCTTTGATTTAGGTCTTTGTAGAAGCTGGAGTTGGTAACACTAGCTGGAAAAACTGGGTTCAGGATCCTATAGCATTTCCTATAATTGGTCTGCTATTTCTCTCAAATGTGAGAATTCTGGGCACCTATAGGTATTTACCTAATCTTTGACAAGTATGATGAAACTGAGATAAAGAAAGTAAACTTTTAACAACTCCTAATAAGAATGGATGTGTTGTGTTTTGAAGATCTATTATGGTCTATTATGAGACTTGTAAATGGATCTTAAGGAGAACATTTAGGTCATCACTCTCCTTTTTAACTAAATAGTTATAAACTCAGTGCTTTTTAACTTATTTAGAGTTCAGGCATCTCTTTTGAGAAAATGATAAAAAATTATGGATCTATACCCTGGGGAAGCAAACATAAGTACTGAATTTTCAGAAAATTTTGGGGGTGAACTATGTAATATAACTCTTCAAGGTCTATCAATACATACTTGGAAAAAATGCATGACTTGGCTGCTATTCTCTCTTCTAACCTTCTTGCCTCTCCTCCCTCCCTCCCTCCTTTCCTTCCTTCCTTCCTTCCTTCCATAATCTCTTATATAAGTGTCATTAGCAGTGGTGATTGAAGAGAACGGTAGAGCCCAAGTGAGCAAGGTGGCCACACAGGGCAGTGGCCCATTGGATTTGGGATTGAGATTAATCAAATAAGTAAATATATTGAGCATAGTGGGGGTCATGTTTCTCAATGCTGGAAAAGGGAGTTACAAATACAAAAAGGAGAACATTGTAATGACCGTTGTGGTATTGGACTGAAATCATTGGAATCAGTATAAACTCATTATATTTCTTGTCTATTGTTGCTGTAACAAATTATACAATCTCACTAGCTTAAAAACACAGATTTATTCCCTTATAGTTCTGTAAGTAGAAAGTATAACATGGGTCTCACTGGAAAATAACAAAAACAAAAATCTGGGTTCCTTTTTGGAGCTTCTGGGGGAATTACTTCCCCTGTTTCTAATTGCTAGAAACCATGAGCATTCTATGGGTTATGGCCTCTTTCCTTCACCTTTAAATCCAGCATCTGTGAGTGAAGTCTGCATCACTCTCATCTTTTTCAGTTATTTTTCCTTCTAACTTCCTTCTTATGCCTCCTACTTCCAATTTTTAAACACCCTTGTTACTGAAGGAGAGGCTAGAAAGATGGCTGAGTAGGAGGACCCTAAGCTCACCTCCTCCCATCTGGATACAACCAGATAACACTCATAGCAGTGTAAATAACCCAGAAAATGACCCAAAGACTGGAAGAACAAATCCTACAACTAAAAGTAGAGAAGAGGCCACATTGAAGAAGGTAGGAAGGGTGGAGACATGGTTTGGGAGTGAAGGAGACCATGGCTGTGGGTGATCAGGAGTGAGTTGGGGTGTAGTGAGAGGTGAGACACAGACTAGCATACTGGGGAGCCTGCATAGGGAAGGCAAACCCCCAGAATATTTGGCTTTAAAAGTGAGAGGGGGTGAATCTTGTGAGTTCTTACAACTAGCAGGACTTAAAACTTGGAATTTTAAAAATCAGCAGGTTTAGTTCTGGGAGAATTCCAAGGGCTTTAGGAAGCAAAGTCTCCACTCTCAAGGTGCAGCAGAGATACGGCCTAGAAGCAGCAGTTTGGAAAACACCTGGGGCACAAGGGAAGACATTATTTACTCATCTCAGAGAGTATCCCAGAGAGGCAGGTATTGCAGGGAGACCTCTTCAGGAACAAAGCAACTGGCATTTTCATCCCCTGCTCCCATGTATAAATACAGAGGCACATGCAGGAATGAGCATGAGGCCAACCCTCACTACCTATCTTGCTTACACCAAGCCCTGTCTCTGCCCACATTTTGGTGGACACACCCTTCCCATTCATGCTTGCCTAAGTGCTGGCACTGGGATCCCCACCCCAGAAGACCAGTGCAAACCCACCAACATGTCTCCTGACTTGCAATGTTCTGTGGGGCTTCTGTTACAGCTGTGGGGGCAGGTTTCATTTTGCAAGCAGACCAGCCCACACTATGTTAACACATGCCTCGCCCTGGCCAGACAAAATATTGCCTACAACAGGCAAAAAGAACTTCTGCAGATGACTGTTCCTCATCAAGACATTACCTTCAAGAGCAGGGGATGTAGCTGATTTTCAGAAAAAGAAACAGACACAGAGAGTTATATGGAATGAGGAGACAGAGGAATATGTCCCAAATGAAAGAGCAGGACAAAACTACAGTAAGAGACCTAAGAAAAATTGATAGAAGTAATATGCCTGATAGAGAATTTAAAGTAATGTTCTTAGGGGTCCTCAATGGACTTCAGAAAAGAATGGAGGATGCTGGTGGGAGCCTTAACAGAGAGATTACAAGAGAATCAATCATAGGTAAAGAAGACAATAGATGAAATTAAAAATACACTTGATGGAATAAATAACAGGCTAGAGGAAGCATAGGAACAAATTAATGACCTGGAAAACAGATTAATGGAAAGTAACCAAGCTGAACAAATGAGAGAAAAAAATACATAAAGTGAGAAAAACTTAAGGTATTCAGTGATTCCATCAAGTGTAAGAACATTCATATTATTGGGATCCCAGAAGAAGAAGAAGACCAAAGGAAAAAAAAATGGAGGCAAAAAATTTATTTGGAGAAATAATAGTTGAAAGCTTCCCTAATATGGGAAAGGAAACAGACATAGATCCAGGAGCCATAGAAATTGCCCAACAAAATCATCCCAAGGAAATCCACACTAAGGCACATAGTAATTAGGATGGCAAATTGTACTAATAAAGAAAACAATTATAAGCATCAAGACAAAAGAAATCAGTTACATACAAGGGAAATCCCATAAGACAATTAGTAGATTTTTCACTAAAAGCTTTTCAGGCCAGAAGGCAGGAGCATGGTATATTCAAAGTGCTAAAAGGGAAAAATCTACAGCCAAGAATATTCTATTCAGCAAGGCTAACCTTCAGAACAGAAGAAAAGATAGTTTTTCAAACAAAAACTAAAGGAGGTAATGACCACTAAACCAGTCTTAATAGAAATATTAAAGGGTACTCTTTGAGTAGAAAGACTGTAGTGAGAATATGAAAACTAGGAAACAAAAAAGCAGTAAAAATAAGTATATCTGTAAAAATCAGTCAAGAGATTCACAAAATAAAAAAGATGTTAAAATATTATACTATATACCTAAAATGTGTGGGAAGAGGAGTAAGAATGGGTCCAAACTTAAGAGATCATCAACAATATAGATTGCAATATGCAGATGTTATACACAAATCTAGTTGTTACTTAATGGTAACAAATCAAAAACCAGTAATAGATATGCAATGAAGAAAGAGAAAGTAATCCAAGTATATCACTAAAACAAGTAAGCAAACCATAAAAGAGAACAAGAAAAGGATCAGAGAAAAACTACAAATACAGTCACAAAACAAGTAAAAAATGACAATAAATATATATCTAGCAATAATTACTTAGAATTTAAATAGACTAAATACTTCAATCAAAAGATGTAAGGTGACAGAGTGGATAAAAAGTGAGACCCATCCATATGCACCCTAAAAGAGATGCATTTCAGACCTAAAGACACCTGTAGATTGAAAGTGAGGGGATGGAGGAACATTTATCATGCAAATAGATGTTAAAAGAAAGCTGTGGTAGTAATAGTTATATCAGACAAAATAGACTTCAAAACTAAGACTGTAACAAAAGATAAAAAAAGACACTACATAATAACAGAGGGACACAATCAAAAAATATGACAATTGTAAATATTTATGTACCCAATATGGAAACACCCAAATACATAAAATAGTTAATAACAAACATAAAAGAACTAATTGATAGTGATACAAAAATATTAGGGGACTTTAATACCCCACTTATATTAATGGACAGATCATTCATACAGAAAACCAACAAGGAATCAATGGCTTTGAATGACATACTGGACCAGATAGATTTAACAGATATATTCAGAACATTTCAACCTTGAACAGAAGAATACACATTTTCTTCAAGTGTACATAAAACATTCTCTAGAATAGATGGTGTATTAGGCCACAAAACAAGTCTCAACAAATTCATATCATGTATCTTTTCTGATCACAATGCTATGAAACTAGAAATCAACTACAAGAAAAAATCTGGAAAGAGCACAAATACATGGAGGTTAAATAATATGCTAATAAACAAGGAGTCAGTCAACCAAAAAACCAAGGAAGAAATTTAAAAATTACATGGAAACAAATGAAAATGAAAACACAATGATCCAAAACCTCTGGGATGCAGCAAAAGTGATTCTGAGAGGGAAGTTTATAGCAATGCAGCCCTACTTTGGAAGCAAGAAACACCTCAAAGAAAGAAGCTAACCAAAATCAATGTAGAAAAATATGTTACATTTTTACAAACTAATAATGAAGCAACAGAAAGAGAAATTAAGAAAATAATTGCATTTACAATTGCACCAAAATTACAATTACATCTAAAGGAGATAGAAAAAGAAGTACAAGCAAAACCCAAAAACAACAGAAGGAAGGACATAATAGAGATTAGACTATAAATAGATAAACCTCTAGTCAGACTCATCAAAAGAGGAAGAAGAAGGGAAGATGAGAAGGAGGGGGAGAAAGAGGAGGAGGAGGAGGAGGAGGAATAGCAGCAGCAACAGGAGGAGAAATTCCTAGAAACATATAACCTACCACTAATGAAACAGGAAGAAATAGAACATTTAAACAGACTGATTACAAGCAATGAAAATTGAATCAACAAGCAAGTCCAGGACCAGTCAGCTCTACAGGAGAAGACTTAATACCTATTCTTCTCAAACTATTCCAAAAATAGAGGAAGAAGGAAAACTTCCAAATTCATTCTCTGAAGCCACTATTACCCTGATACCAAAACAAGATAAAGACAGCACACACACAAAAAAGAGAACTATAGGACAATATTTCTAATAAGCATACATGCAAAAATGCTCAAAAAGATACAAACAGAATGCAATAATACCTTTAAAAAATCATTCACTACAATCAAGTAGGATTATTCCCGGGATGAAAGAGTGGTTCAATATTGACAAATCAATCAATGTGATACATCACATCAATAAGAGAAAGGATAAAGACCATATAATCATTTCAATAGATGCAGAAAAATCATTTGACAAAGTAGAACACAATTCCAACATACCTACAAACAAAGCAGGTTTAGAGGGAACACACCTCAACATGATAAAAGCCATCTATGAAAAATTCACAGCTATCATCATCCTTAATGGAATAAACTGATAGTTCTTCCTCTAAGATCAGGAACTAGACAAGGATGTCCACTCTCCTTTTATTCAACATAGTACTGAAGTCCTAACTGCAGCAACCAGACAACAAAAAGACATAGAAGTCATCCAAACTGGTAAAGAAGAAGTAAAACTCTCACTATGTGCAGATGACATTATACTATACATAGAAAACCCTAAAGACTTCACCAAAAAACTGCTACAACTGATAAATGAATTCAGTAGAGTTGCATGATACAAAATCAATGTAGAAAAATATGTTACATTTTTATAAACTAATAATGAAGCAACAGAAAGAGAAATTAAGAAAATAATTGCATTTACAATTGCACCAAAATAATAAAATACTATGAATAAGCCTGACTGAACAGGTGATGGAATTGTATTTTGAAAACTAAAACATTAATAAAAGAAACTGAAGATGATGCAAAGAAATGGAAAGACACTCTATGTCACAGCTTGGAAGAATAGACTGTTAAAATGGTTATACTACCTAAAGCTATCTACAGATATAAAGCAATCCCTATCAAAATCCCAACAGCATTTCTCACAGAACTAAGATACATGATCCTAAAGTATGCCAGGAATAACAAAAGACCTTGAAGAGTCAAAGTAATCTCAAAAAAGAAAAAAAAATTGGAAGTATCACAATTCCAGACTTCAGTTATATTACAAAGCAGTAGTAATTAAAATAGTATCACGCTGGCACAAAAATAGACACATAGATAAATGGAATAGAATAAAAACCCCAGACATCAATCCACAATTGCATGGCCAATAAATCTCTGACAATGGAGAAAAGAATATATAATGGGAAAATGACAGTCTCTTCAACAAATGGTTTTGGAAAATTGGATAGCTACATGCAAAAGAATGAAACTAGACCACTTCTTTCATGATACACACAAAAATAAACTCAAAATAGATTAAAGACCTAAATGTGATACCTGAAACCATACAAATTCTAGAAGAGCACACAGATAGTTTTTTGTCATTGGCCATAGCAACACTTCCCTAGATGTCTCCTGAGACAAGGGAAACAAAAGCAAACATAAACTATTGAAACTACATTAAAATAAAGAGCTTCTACACAGCAAACAAAGTGATCAACAAAACTAAAAGACAACCTGCTGAATGAGAGAAGATATTTGCAAAAGGGTTAGTGTCCATAATTTAAGTAACTCATACAACTCAACACCCAAAAACCAAATAACCCAATTAAAAGATGGGCAGAAGACATGGACACATAAAAAGATGCTCAACATCAGTGATCATCAGGGAAATGCAAATCAAAACTGCAATGAGATATCACCTAACAGCTGTCAGAATGGCTAGAATCATCAACACAAGAAACTGTGTTGGTGAGGATGTGGAGAAAAAGCCCTCATGCACTGTTGGTGGAATGCACACCAGTGCAGCCACTGTGGAAGACAGTATGGAGGTTCCTCAAAAAGTTAAAAATAGAACTATCCTATGATCAAGCAATTGCAGTACTGGGTATTCACCCAAAAAAATACAAAAGCACTAATTCAAAGGGATACTGTGTCCCTATGTTTACTGTAGCATTATTGACAACAGTCATATTATGGAAGCAACCCATGTCCATCGATAGAGGTATGGGTAAAGATGTGGTATACATACACAATGGCATAATATTCAGTCATTCAAAAGAATGAAATCTTGCCATTTGCAACAACACAGAGCTAAAGAGTATAACACTAAGCAAAATAGGTCAGAGGAAGATAAGTACCATAGGATTTCTTTCCTATGTAGAATATAAGAAACAGAACAAACCAGCAAAGGAAAAAGAGGCAAATCAAAAAAATACTCCTAACTATAGAAAACAGATGGTTATCAGAGGGGAGGTGTGTGGCTGAAGGGTGAAATAGGTGAAGGGGATTAAAGAGTACAGTTAGGATGAGTGCTGAGTATTACTGGATCACTATATTGTATGCCTGAAATCAATATAATACTGTATGTTTACTATACAGGATTAAAACTAAAAGCTTAATAAAAAGAAAAATTTTTACTACATTGGATCCATACAGATACTCCAGGTTAACATCCCTATTTTAAGGTCAGCCAAATAGTAATTTTAGTCTTATCTACAAACTTAATTTTCCCTAAACGTACAACCTAACATATTCACAGTCTCCATAGATGTGGAGTTCTCAGGTGGGCCATTTTCTTCCTACCACTTTTGTGATATTTAATATATATAGAAATATATAGAGAAATAGCGAGAGATAAAGATTTAAGTAGAAGAAATGCATACATGTATTTCTTAGCTCTGTTCATTGAGAAGACATGGAACACTGTGACACATCACACCTCCTAGGGTTGTATTCCCTAGAAAGCAGACTTTGCAACAGGACTTGGGGAAATCACACTAGTGGAAGGAAGGGAAAAGACACAGAATTGGGCAAAGAAATAAGTTAAGCTAATATGCAGACCCAATGAAGGCTCCAGCTGGCCTCACAGGAAGCTCTGTAACTGAGATCATAATTCAGAATATTCCTGATTTGAAGCAAGGAGCCCAAGCTTTTAGTAATCAGTTAACTCACTGTGGGGGTACCTCTAATAGCAAAGATGACCTTGGGCAAGATAGCTTTCTTCAGGTGAGGTAGACCCTGAAAGGGTTTGACAGTCAAGGTGTATTTGGGGCAGCATTCCCAAAGCAGCTGGAATCCATGCATGGTATCACATTATCCAGCTCATTGAGCACATGGTGCATCCAGATCTTCATTTCAAACTACTATCCTCCACTAAAAAGAAAAAAGGGATCTCTGAATAATTGTCTGACTCCAAAGCTGGGGCAGGACAAGTACAAGAAGTGCCTAGAATGTCTTCTTGTGCCAAGGGTCAAGTAGGGCTCAGAGAACCAAGAAGGAGGAGGAGGAGGAGGAGGGGGAGGAGGGGGATTTACCTCAAGGAGATCCTACTAGGCAAATTGAAGATAACTCAAATAAATAAAATAATAGAAGATTACACTTGAATAAAGTAGGAATTGATGAGTTCATAAAGGCATAATTTAAATGAATAAACTGGAATAAGACAAAGCATCTCATTACAGTAAAATGCCAAGTAAAAAACTTCAAACAAATGACAGAATTTCAAAAAATGCCATTTCAAGCATCCGAGTGATCATGAAATCAGGTAAATAAAAAAATGAATGAATGGGGCAACTGGGTGGTGCAGTCAGTTAAGTGTCTGACTCTCAGTTTGGGCTCAAGTCATGATCTCATGGTTCATGGATCAAGCCTCATGTCGGGCTCCTTCCTGACAGCATACAGCCTGCTTAGAATTCTCTCTCTCCCTCTTTCTCTGTCCTTCCCTTCCTCCCTCCCTCTCTCTCTCTCTCAAAATAAATAACTTTAGAACAAACAAACATGAAAGCAAGTGGATAAAAATGTCTGAAAATGAATAGGCTGTTTATATATCTTAAATATCTCCCCACAAATACAGATTTATTTCAAAGAGAAAAAGAGTAACTTTGCAAAAGAGAAACTTGGCAGAAACCACATTAATCACTGGTTCAAACTGAAACCATGTACCACCCAACAAAATCCAGTAAGAGCACAGTAATTGTAATATTTCTGCTTCCTCCCCCCCCAAAATAAAAGGCATAAGTTAAATTTAATTATGAGAAAAGATCAGACAGACAAGCCCAAATTGAGGGATATTTTATAAAATAATTGGCTTTAATATTCAAAAGTATCAAGGTTATGAAAGTTAAGGAAAGACTGACCAGCTTTTCCAAATTTAAGGAGACTGAAAGTGTGTGTGGACCAAGTAGAACACATGATCCAACATGGAATCTTTTGATATAAAACATGTCACTGGGAAAACTGACAAACATCTAATGTGTACTGTGTGTTAAATAGTAGGAAGCAGGTTATATCAGTGTTGATTTCTTAACATTTATGGCCATACCATGACTGTATAGAATACCACCAT
Source organism: Suricata suricatta (assembly GCF_006229205.1). Classification (NCBI taxonomy): domain Eukaryota; kingdom Metazoa; phylum Chordata; class Mammalia; order Carnivora; family Herpestidae; genus Suricata; species Suricata suricatta. Next base: position 15,948,421 of record NC_043712.1, on the reverse strand, counting down.
GTTAGTAGGGAAACATCTTGAAGTATTCAGAGACAATGGGACATTATATCTACAACTTCTTTCCACATGATTCAGTTGGGGGAGGGGGAAGCTCTTTTTTGTGCAACTTTTGAAATTACTTCAAAATAAAAAGTAAAAAAGAAAAATGGTCTTAAATATTTCTAAGTAAACAAAAAGCAGTCATTTCTGATGCGTTTGAAGAGGCCATTACAAATGTTAATATCCCTGTACAAATAATGGGGAGACTCAGTTGAAAAGAAGATTGATAACTTTCCCTGGTCACAAAGCTAGTTCTTAGAAGATGTGGAATTGTAGTCCTGGTTGCTAATACTTTAAGAAAGACTTCTCTAGCAGGCATTCCCACGAAAGAATAAAAAGAAAAAAAAAAAAAAGAAAGAAAAGAAAAGGAAAAAATAGAATAAGCTCTTCTCTCTACTTTACCTTGATATTTAAAATTACTTGTTTATTTTTTAATAGCTTTCCAGGTGTGTTCAAATACAATGATAAAGAAAAAACACTGATGAAATGCAAAAGTATTTAGTAACAGTGTTTGATTCATGAATCACCCTTATCCCCCATGCTATAGATGGAAGGGTAATTACAGCCCATTACCAAATTACTCGCAGTTATCCCTTGATCTTGTAGTTAATACAGTGAACCTTCATTTGCATAAATGTTATTAGCATATTTCACACCACATTCTGATCTTTTTTAGGAGTATCTATTGCCTAGTTGAAGTCTATCAACTTAGAGTTTATTATTTATTTATTTATTTGCTTCCTTCCAGCCATTCCTGAACAAGGTTTAAGACTCAGATCTGGTAGCAGATTCAAAATGAGAAAGGTGCTATAGCAATGTACAGTATGAGCTGCTAACCTATGAGCTTTCTGAGGGCAGAATGTGACTTTTATTTATCTCTCTATCGACAGAACACAACATAGCATTTGGCTGGTATTTGGTACATTATGTTTGTTATCTTCACCTGAAAATCTCACTGACATCCAATTGACATTGTATTTGTCCAGCACTCATTCATTTATTTTTTGACTCTAAAACCTTCTCTTCTTTGTAAGGACACCACCATCAACCCATACATTCTAATGCAAATCCTTTAAGTCATCCTCCAAAGTCTCTCTCTCTTTTACAAATCACCTACCACCATATCCTATCAATCCACACTCCTGGACCCTCCACACTCCTCAAATCCATCCAATTCTCCCCATCACTCCATAAATCAACTTACTGTATGCTACCATCATTCCACATATTTATTACTTTAATAGTATTCCAACCAGTTTCTCTACATATACAATGTAGTTATCCTTTTGCAACACAGATCTGTTCTAGCTGATCCATCGATTAAAGAAATTTCTTCTCAATATTCTCTAGGCAAAATGTGAACATTTAACTACATCCCTGCATCACATGACCCCTGCCTATCCCTGGAACTTAGACTCCTTTCTTTTTGGCTCTCATTTCCCTTGTCACACTTGAATATTTTGAGGTGTTCTTGTATGGTGTTTGTGCTTTCTTCAATGTTCTTACCCAGGCTTCCTAGACTTTAATTTGCACATAAGTCCTACTTATTCTTCAAATCTCAGATTATCAATTATTTCTTTCCCCAGCTACCTTAGGTCAGTCCCCATATTTTGTTACTGTATAGTCATCATGTTTTAGTAAAACTTATGGCAACTCAAATTAATTATGTAAATATGCTGGTCTCATAATTTAGATTAAAATATATTGAAAGAAAGAAATCATATCATTCACTACTTATTCCTAGTGTCTAAAAGAGTTCTTGGCAAATGGGTTTCAATAACAATCTATCTAATAAATGTGTGAGTGAACTAAACATTGCAGATATAGTCATCAGAAGACTAAATTTCTTGCCCTGAATGTGTCTGTAATTTTCTAAATCACATTGGGAAATCACCCCTTCCATTATTTAATGGGGTCAGTTACATGAGGGTACTGGGGTATAATCATGGAGTTTGAGATCTGGAAAGGCAGAGGATAATATAAAAGCCTCTCTCCCTAAACATAATAACATATCTGTTTCTATATCCACCTATTCTCTTTTATTTTCAGTTTTAGTTGACTAGCTGTTGATGGTCCTCTCTTAGGCCAACTCTACATCTTACTCACTAAAGGACATCACTTCCTCACTGTCAAATTTTTCCTTTCTACTAGGCCATTCCCATTGGCATATAGTCATGCTATATAAGTTTGAATTTGGCTTTTTGTTTTTCAAATTTTTAAAGTTCTAGTTAACATATAGTGTAATACAGGTTTCAGGAGCAGAATTTAGTGATTCCTCACTTATACAGAAGACTCTGTGCTCATCATAGCCAGTGCCCTCCATAATACCCATTTAACCTCTGTGCTTGCCACCTCCCTCTGTCACCTCTCAGTTTGTTCCCTACCATTAAGAGTCTCTTATGGTTTGCTTCCCTCTCTTCTTTTCCCCCTTCTCTTATGTTCATCGGTTTTATTTCTTAAATTTCACATATGAGTGAAATCATATGGTATTTGTCTTTCTCTGACTTATTTTGCTTAGCATAATCGACTCTAACTCTATTCACATCATTGTAAATGGCAAGATTTCATTCTTTTTAGTTGTCGAGTACTACACACACACACACACACACACACACACACACACACCATATCTTCTTTATCCATTCATCAGTAGATGGACATTTGTGCTCTTTCCATAATTTGGCTATTGTTGATAATGCTGTTATGAACATCAGGGTACATGTATCATTTTGAATAAGTATTTTTATATCCTTTGGGTAAATACCTAGTAGTGCAATTGCCGTTTTGTTTTTTTTTAAACAGAAAAATAAAACACCTCCTCCAAACTTTCTTATCAAATTCCATGCAACTACTGCTACATTTCCCTATTCCCCTAAAAAAACAAAGTTATGGATAAAAACCTTCCCCACAAAAATTGTTTGTACTTTCCCCATCCCCTAGCTTTACTGTACACTCCTTCTCAAACCACTCAACTCAAACTTCCTTCACCAAAGTGCACTGTAATTATTTCTACCAAATTTTCCCAAACCCTCCATATTGCCAAATGTAATGTTAATTTCTTTGTCTTGCTCTTTTACCTGGACAGAGTTGATCACTTTCTTATCTTTATAAATTTTCTCTCTTTGGATCTGCAGCACTGCTTTCTCTTGGTTTCCCACCACTTATCTCATTGGCAATTTCTTCCTCCCTCCCTCTCTCCCTTCCCTCCTCTTCCCTTCCCTTCCCTTTGTTTCCTTTTTGTCCTGATTAGGACATATTGGAGTTCCTCAGGGCTCAGTCTCTTAACTTTTTTCTCTGCACTCTTTACCAAATTCTGTATGTGTATTTTATCCCATAGTTTTAAATGCCTTCTGTATGCTGTCGACTTCCAAATGTTCATGTCTAAATTCATTATCACCCATGAACTCTGTTACACATATCCATGTGCATCATCTATTTGCTTTTTGATGTCTGGTAAATATCTCAAAATTAACATGACCAAAACCAAACTCTTGATTGTCTTCCCCAAATCTGCTCCTCTACATTTGTAATTTCAACAAATTACTAATTCTTCTAATTGGCCAAGCCCAAAATCTTAAAGTCATATTTAACTCCTCTTTCCTTCATTAGGTACCTTCCTGATCCCTAATTCATCTTGAAATTCTTTCCATTCTACCCTCAAATTATCCAGATTACAACTATTTCTTCCCAATTTGATAACCACTACCCAATAGTCTCCTAATTGGTCTTTAGGATTCCACCTTGACAAGGAAAGACTGATAATTTGGACACTTTCATCTGGAAATAGGAGATGGATTTTAGTAATACATTTTCTCTAACAGAACCAGTAACTTTTCTTTATTGTCAAAAGGCCTTACAGTAAATGAAAAGACTAGAGAAATGGGGAGAAGATATTTACAATGCACATAGCTAAAAAAGGATTAGTACCAAGAGTAAATAAATAACTTATACAAATATTAAGAAGACAAATGCAATAAAAGAGGGCATGAATTATAATCAGAAATTTCACAGAAGATGAAATAAATATGGCCATGAAGGGATATTCAAGAAGATTTCCAGGTTGAATTTGATCAGACCTCTATTGACATAGTAATTGGAAATATTCCAATGGTGGCTGATTGTTTTCCTGACTCCTTGAGTAAGATCAACAGAGCTACACCCCAACCCCCACCCCAACCCATGATAGATCTATAGAATAAACAAAATCTTATTATAATCAACCTCCTTTTACATATGACAGCAAACATTTGTGGTTATTAATTTAGGGTGAATCAGCATATGTCCAATGATAATAGAAAAAGATTTTTAACAAAGGTAGTAGAATAATGAATGGAGGATAATGAATTTAGCGAATTATAAGTGAAGACATTGTGACTGACACAATGTTAGTCAGAAGAGACATTAAAAAATGCATTTGTGGGGTGCCTGGGTGGCTCAGTCAGTTAAGCGTCCAAATCTTGGTTTCGGCTCAGGTCATGATCTCATGACTCATGAGTTCAAGCCCTGCATCAGGCTCTGTTCTGTATCAGTAGAGATTCTGCTTGGGATTCTGTCTCCCTCTCTCTCTCTGCCCCTCCCTTGCTCATGCTCCCTCCCTATCTCAAAATATTTTTTTAAATTATATATTTGTGACCATTGATGATCAGTATAATAATAAATCTGATCATATATCTTAAGAAAATAAAGAAAAAATCATATAGATGTCTATAAGCACAATATTCTAGTATAGAGAAGGATAAGTGCAAAGGTTCTGAGGCCAGACATGCCTAGCCTATTTGAGGAAGAGCAAAGATGTCAGTGCATCTGGAGTAGTTTGACTGGTGGCAAAGGGAACTTAAACAGTTGAGGTCAGGCAAGTAGTCTGTGGTAGAACCAGGAAACACCTTAATGAGCCATATTAAGGATTTTGGATAACATTGCTGATGAGTTTATAAGCATTAAAGAATTTTAAGCTGTTGGGTTCTTAACTATTTTTAGAAGTATCACTAATATTGCAGTGTTGAAATGAGACATGGAGGTCAAGGTAAAATTACAAAGACCATGAGGATGCTGTTGGCCAAACTGCAGATAAATAGCTAGATTCTGGACTTTTTACATTAAAAAAAATGTTTATTTTTGAGAGAGAGAGAGAGAGAGAGAGAGGAAGTACAAGCAGGGAAAGGGCAGAGAGAAGGAAAGACAGAATCCTAAGCAGGCTCCAGGCTCTGAGCTGTCAGCACATAGCCTGATATGGGGCTTGAACTCAGCAGCTATGAGATCCTGACTTGAGCTGAAGTCAGTCATTTAACTGACTGAGCCCCCCGCAGGCACCCCTAGATGCTGGGCTTTTTAAATAATCTTTCCCTCTCTAATTACAACGTATGTGAAATGACAGAGTTGTCCAATTTTATCCTTTTCTATATGAATAAACATTTTATTAACTTAATTGAAAATAGTCTCTCCTTTCGTTAAAAAATTTTTAATGTTCATTTTTGAGAGAGAGAGAGAGAGAGGGAGAGCATGCATGCATAAGCAAGTACAAGTGGGGGAGGGGCAGAGAGAGCGGTGGACACAGAATCTGAAGCAGGCTCCAGGCTCTGAGCTGTTGGCCCGATTCAGGGCTTGAACACATGAACTGTGAAATCATGACCTGAGCTGAAGTTGGACACTTAACTGACTAAGCCCTCCAGGTTCCCTGAAAATAGTCTCTTCTTTCTTCACTTATTTGACATGCCTCTCATACACTGAGGTTCCAAATATGTTTGTATATTGTATACATGTAAGTCTTATTAAGAAGAGACAAGAGATCCACACAGGTTTTAATCATTGGGGCAGAGTAAAACCACACAATTGTAAAATATGGCCCAGTAGAAGCCCTGCACTCCAATGGATCAAATCAGCACTTCTTTGTCTTTGGAGAGGGATCTGATTACTAGAAGGACAGGGGCAACCAAACATGAGAAGGACAACCCTCCACCTGATAGTAACAGTTCAGAACCAACAACCTTGGCACATGTATGCAAATTCATTGCCATCCTCTCATTTTTCTTGAGTTGAAACTATGTGATCTAACATTTTTTGTATTGGTAATGGGTCTAAAGCATTGCCTGGGAAGAAAGAAGTTGTGATAGAGATGAGAAAGAAAAAAATAGAAATAGAAGAAGGCTTTTAAAGGGCTTCCCCATCAGGGAGGCTGGGTGACTGGGTGGCTCAGTCGGTTAAGCATCCAAATTCAGCTCAGATCATGATCTCACGGCTCACAAGTTGGAGCCCAGAGTCTGGTTCTGTGCTGACAGCTCAGAGCCTGAAGCCTGATTCAGATTCTCTCTCTCTGCTCTTCTCCTGCTCACTCTCTGTCTGTCTCTCTCCCTCAATAATAAACAGTAAAAAAACTTTAGAAAAATAAAGAAAAGGCTTCCCCATCATATAAACTTTTCTTGTTCATGTGGGTTTTCTTCTTTTGAAAGTGTACCTCTCTAGTTTTCTCATCCTCTTTATAGCAACGTGATAAATCAGTTCATGCTAATTTGTTAGTAACTACAGTTGTCAGATTTGAAAGTGAACAGTGAGCAGGCCTTGGACTGGGATTCAGACGACCTGAGCTTATGTTCTAACTGAAGACCAAAGTTAGGACTCATGCTAGGTTAAGTCATCAGATCTCTCCAAGCTTTGGTTTCTCATTCCTAAAATGGGAATACTATTCCTAGCTATTTCTGTAAACACCAAATGAAATAATAGCTGATGTTAAATTGCTCTGCAGTCTGCAATAGGCTTCCAGAAGTTCTAAACCCTAGCTGCAAATAAAAACCACATAGGGAACTTTTAAAAATACACAATGTTGAACCCCACCCCGGAAATTCTCCACAGATGGTATGTGGAAATCTGTATTTTTAAAACAACTCTCCCAGGTTAGTGAGCTGTGTCTGGCCTGTCAAATTGGTTGTTTTTAAAAAGAGCTTTAAAAAGTGCATTATAAAGCTGGAGAGATGAGGGCATTTGAGGATAATAGCATGCATATGCCTCATCACCAGCATGTTTGTTTCTTCTCCAGCTGATATCTTTATCAGGGATTCTTGAGCTCAGGACAGCCTGTTTCTTATCTCCGAAGAAGTGACACTCCATGGCCTGCTGTCATTCCATAGGGTCATTCTGGAGGTCCTGAAGGCTGATCTTAAGACCTGACTGAAAGTACCAGCTTGTCCTGAGTGTAGAGCGGGGCTGTAGGATTGATGTTGTCTTTAATAGTTTTCTCAGCTTCGAGACAAGCTGTAAGACTTTTAATGGACTTAAAAGCTTGGCTCTGATATAGTACCACTTAACACAAATTAACAGGACAGACGAATGATCTCAGAGAAACAGCCTCTTCACTTGGCTTTTGATAGACTCAGAAGTTGAGAAACATGAACAGGGAACAGCAAGGGGGAGAGGTCAGCTGAGATAAGAGTCTATTCCAGTTGTTTCTGTTTTAACTTGTCTCTCTGATAACACTTCACAGTCATTCACTCAACAAACACTCACTGTGACTCTAATCAAGCCATGTTTTTCACCACTGAGGGCTTATTCCATGTCCTCATGTTGCCTACAAGCCAGATGGGGTGAGGAGACATGTGCATACATACTTTTAACCAACCTTAAGAAGTGATAAGTATTCTGAAAGGTCTGTGCAAAGCAAAAGATCACATCAGTTTGGATGGATAGAAGTCAGGAAAGTTTAGTGAGAAAGTGGAATATGAGCTTTTCTGTGAAGAAGTACATTTGATAAAATTCCCAAATCTGGCTCAAGAAAAAAAACAAGGACATTTTAATGCAGAGCTATAGAAATATACTCCTTTCTTCCTTAACGTGAAGAGAAAAGTTTTTGAAACTCATTGGTAGGAGACGACAGCAATGGTGGTGGTAGTGGTTGGGGAACTGAAAAATTTGAAGAGGACTCAGAAAGAGTTTTAAAGTAAAAAGGAAAGAAATTTAGTCTGGACTCAGGAATGGGACTAAGATAAAAGCAGAATAAAATTATTTATTTTTGGTGGAGAGGACAAGTGGAGGAAAATTGGAGATGGAGAAAAGATAGGTTTGGTTGATATCACTACAATTTTTCACAAGATAGAGGTTACGGTTTGAAGAAAGACTTTTATTCTGAAGTATACTTAAATAAGCAATTTTAGTATGGTTTTGCTTATCTTCATGATACAGAAATCTTTGTTAAAGAAAAAAACCAAGAAAGACATGATTTTAACAAATGTGTCCCTTAGGGGAAAATCTCCTGCTATTTCCCCTATCATGGAGTTGGTAGAATAAATAAACAGGAGCATTTTTTTTTCCTCTTTGACAGTCTTAAAATAACTTTCTTCAAATGGCCCAGGGTAGGCATCTGAGCTGATGAGAAGATGTGGCATGAGCTATGGTGACCTGGTAACTGCCGTGGGAGGAGTGTTTCCCCAGCACAGTGATGAGGCTGGGAAAAGTGACAACTGTGGCTGACTGTGGCACAGTATTAGGGAGGCCAACTAGTTTCAGAGTTGCTTTTTCAGTCAGGGAAATGGAAAAGATAAATAAGGTAGAACAAGGGAGGCAATCGGAATGCCTATGCATTGTGGGCTGGGACAGTTTGGGTGGACTTTACAGATTGTGAGGACACTTAGCATCAGACGTTACATGACAAACTTAATTATAAAGCTAATTAACCATACACCCTAAACCAAGACCAAGGACTCTAACATCCTTTGTGCTCTGGGCTATAGGAGAAGATAAGGTAGAGGAAAACAGGACTTCTCATAAATTTAGACAATCAGAGCCAGCTTCATGGTCACGTGACCTGTGCAGGTTCCCAGTATCCCACACTCAAAAGGCTCTTGTGTTTTAATGCTCCATTGTTGCTAAACTGATGTTCTTAATAATTTTGAAATAAGGTACCATACATTTTTATTTTGCTTTGGATCCTGCAAATTATGTTGCTGGACCTGCCTAGTCTTTGACTTTATGGAAGCCAGAATGCTGAAGCATCATGAGATAGCTCCAGTACACTGCTGGACATAAATATGTGTACCTGGCCTCTACAGATTAGGAATGTGTGAAGGCAGCAAAGCTGAGGCTCATTCCTAATTTAGAAAATGTTTGTCCAGTTTATCAGGGTCTTGGACTGGTATTCATGGCTAAATTTTGCTTAGAAAAAGCTTTGGGCTAGGACACCAAAAGACCTATCCTACTGAGATTCTGCTGAATAATTTTGTACAAAACAGTATAACCTTATGAACTAGAGTTTGTTTTGTTGTTTGTTGGTTGGTTTTTGTTGTCTTATAAAAGGGATAATTAAGGGAAAAGAAACAGTTGCAGCGAAAATAAAAAGGCAATAATATTATAAGCCACAGCATAGAACATAAAATTATCACTGAAATCAGCCCATTGTTAATATCTCTGTGGTATTATGAAACTTGACAGGTGGACAAGTAATATAGTCATTGAGGGTATAGGATTTAGTGTCAAGCACAAGTTCAAATACAGATTCTGTCATCTAATAGCTGTGACCGTGGTATAATGACACCGGGGTCTCATTTACTTGATCTATCTATAAAAAGGGAATATAGCCTACTACACAGAAAGTTTAAGAATTAAAATGAGATTATATAAAGTGCTTATTAACATGGTCCTAAGTCATAGTAAGAACCTATTAAATCATAGTCTTATTTCTAATAATAAATGACACATTTGGTCATGATTCATCTTCTAAGTATTGGACTTCACAACCCCTTCCTCGAGGAGATTTATTCCTGGTCTCTGAAATATTTCTTAGACTTTCAATAGAGATTGGTAAGCATTTTGCATCAAGTGAGGAGAAGAAGAAAGCATTTGTTTCCACCAAGTGGGAGCTGTTCTCCTTTCCGATCCAGGGTTTTGCCCAGCAAGACCTGCTATGCATATTCACAGCATCCGACAGCTTGTTCTGTCACGCCCAAAAGATGAATTATTGCACTGGCCCCCGACATTCCACTTGCAAGCTGTCCATTGCTATAGCAAAATCTGATTGGGACCATGGCAGAAGGTATGGGGGGATGTTTAGGACTGGGAGAGGCAGGGATGAAAACAGATGGTGGTTTGGCAGAGTGATTAAAACACTAAATATCTATTTTAACGAACTAGCCACCCAGCAGATAAAATACTGCAATAGTGAGTCCCTATCTTCTTAGCCACTAATGGCAGTCTTATTTACAGGGTGTGTTTGCTGCTGGTAAAACCATGCATTTTCCACTGTCTTCTTGAATGTCATGAAATGTAGAATTATAAGGGTAGAGAAGAGACACTTAGATAAGCCAGAAGATATAGATGGATCGGTTCCTTCCAAAGCTTGCACCAATCTGGAAGAACCACGAACAGTCAACTTCTCTGTGTGACCTCTCTGGGATTCTCTTCCTATGTTAGAAGAATGCAATTGATAATCTGGGTTCCTAGCTACCTCATAGTTAAGCTAAAATGAAAAGTTAAAGTTCAAGTCATAATTCGCTATGGAAGAAAGATACTATGGTAACCATTAAACCATGTGGTAAAGTGACCAGCAGGAAACCAAAACAATCTGATATGCAACTATTGACCTTCAGGCTCAGAATGATTTTTATACATTTGGGAGCCAATATTTCCACCTGCAAATTAGGAACTATTATGTGTAATAATGATTTAATGTCCTCCACTTAGCAGGAGGACAAGAAGAAACCCGCTGACATTTCCCTGCCTGTGAAAGCTAATTTGGAGTTGTATATTAATTAACTGTATTGATGCAGAACAAACCAATTGGAATTAAGAAGCCCAGGTTAATGCTACTTTTTCTGATTTGGTGGCTGAGGTAATTCTCCCTGGATTTGTATGTTTCTAATTTTTTCTCTTTTATAGGCAAACTAACCTTAGAAAGATAAAAGTGTCAATAAGCATAATTTTTCATATCTCCAATATTTCCTTTATGAATCTCAGCTTCTTTATCTGTAAAATGGGAATTGCTGAGCACATTACAGGATTACTGAGGATCGAGTGTAATAGGCATGAATATCTTGGTAAATTATAAAACACTAATTATAACACTAGTTATCTAGTCAATCATTTTATCTTTACAATTACCAGATATTTTGGTGCAAATTTTTTTAATGTTTATTTTATTTTTGAGAGAGACAGAGAGTGAGTGGGGGAGGGACTGGTGAGGTTTTTTTAAAATTTTGTTTTCAATACTTATTTATTTTTGTGAGATAGACAGAGTCTGAGTGGGAAAGGGGCAGAGAGAGAGGGAGGCACAGAATCCAAAGCAGACTCCAGGTTCCAAGGTGTCAGCACAGAGCCCGAAGCAGGGCTCCAACCTACCAGTCATGAAATCATGACCTGAGCCGAGGTCGGACGCCTAACCAACTGAGCCACCCAAGTGCCCCAGTTGAGTTTTAAATAAGATTGAGTGAAAGCCAAGGATTAAATAACTGTGTTGCTAACTGAAGGTACTTTTAAAATAAGACTTTAGGGGAGCCTGGGTGGCTCAGTCGGTTAAGCTCAGGCTTTGGCTCAGGTCCTGATCTCACGGTCCGTGGGTTCGAGCCCCGTGTCAGGCTCTGTGCTGACAGCTAGCTCAGAGCCTGGAGCCTGCTTCAGATTCTGTGCCTCCCTCTCTTTCTGACCCTCCCCTGCTCGTGCTACCTATGTCTCTCAAAAATAAAAAACATAAAAAATATAAAAAATAAATAAAAAAGATTTTATATGGGCCTGGTGGCTCGGTTGGTTAAGCATTTGACCCCTAATTTTGTCTCAGGTCATGGTCTTGCAGTTCATGTGACTGAGCCCCACGTTGGGCTCAACATGGAGGCTGCTTGGGATTCTCTCTCTCCCTGCCCCTACCTGGCTCACTGTGTACTCATGCACATGCTTGCTCTTTCTCAAAATAAATAAATAAACATTAAAAAAAATGTTAAATGACTTTATGAAGACAAATAACCCCCACAAATATTATGTGATAAATGGATAAATCAACAGATTGAATCATAGTATTGTGGAACTCTGGTGAGAATTTATCTGTCTAGAAGAATATTAAAATTAGTCTTAAAAATAATAGTTAAGGCATTAAAGTTTGCCATAGCTTACTTTTTATGATCACATAGATTTAAGTTTAAGCATTACATTGTCACTCGAATTCTAGTATGCTTTTCTGAGGAAGAAGTGGAATTATAGTTAATTGGGTGGCAATTTTACACAACCTTGAGTATGATCTCAAGAATCTGTTTCATGTTAACATTCAGGACTCATGCTCTAGTCAGTTAAGTGAGTTATATAACTTTGAAGATTATTATTATTTTCAATTATAACAGTACACAACTTCTAATGGGTCTATTAGGCTGATAGGCAGGTTTTATGAATAGTTTTCATGTCAACTTCTGCATAACTTGAGAAGGTAACTCTTAACTCACAAATACTAATGGCCCTAAGTCACAATTTATACTTAAAGTAAGATGCTTTCTTGGTAACTCAGTATTTAGACAATTGGCTTCACAAGATTTGGTTAAAAAAACCCCAAAATATCTAACGTAGGTCAAATGACTGGCAACTGTGCATTTGTGCCATTGATTTGTAACATACCTGCCATTGTGTGACATGAAGTCACTTATTTGAGATCACTGAGCTTTAGTACCCTTAATTATACAATGTAGATTACAGAAACCAATAAGTAGGATTCAGGTTGAAATTAAATAGGAATATAGGACATTACACAATGTAATGGAGAATTACTATTATTACCAATGTTTTTCAGGGATAGGTTTACCAAGAATTGGGTTTAACTAAGGGAAGCATTGTTAGAGGGTATGGTGGGGAAAATGGTTTTGACACTTATCAGATGAGGTGGTAATTTAGAGTGAAGATATGTTAGCCAGTTCTACTTTTTTGAGGTGGAATTCGAAATGTGTTTGTAGGTATTTATTTTAGGTAGTCATAGTCTCCTCTCAAAGTACAATGGCTCTCATAGCTTTTATTAAGTGCTAAGTCTTCAGCCAGTCACTCCTGGAAAGGTTTTGAGGTGAGTAAGAGTCCAAGTATCCTGACCTACTGTTGTCATGATGTTCTCTTATTTCTTTCTAAGCTCTAAGTAAAAGGGGATTTGGTTTAAACAGTATCTACTTGGTTGTAATAAATCATCTCCCTTGGTCATAAGCACTTTTTTTTCCAGATATTTGCCCAACCAGATAATTATTTCCTTCCCTGTGACTTATTTCTAATATTTACTTATTATATTATAATTGCCTATTAACACAACTATCATCTCTATTAGACTATAAGCTCCTTGAGGCATAAGCCATTTAATTATCTTTCTTCAATGCCTACTACATAGCACATGTATTATAATAGACACCCAAATAAGATGAATGCAAATTTATGGGGTTCATTTGTTAGCTGTCACTCAAAGGTCACTGGTATTTTGTGGCAGAGACAAATAAGAGACCTAAATGAAATAATTCAAACATTGCATATTGGCTGTGATGTCTCCTGATATCCTTAAACTGAAAATAAAATTAGCTTGCTCCATCCACAGATTTAAAAATTATTTCTCACTTTTCCAGGAAGAGAAATATAATCTTATAAGCCATGTGTTCAAAACAATGTTCATTAAATATGTTAGTGAAAGCCATGAGATAAGAGTAATAGGTATGTAAGAGTTTACTGGCATTTGTTATTAAGTCAGATGTAATGGGAAAAATATTTTTTAAGAGGGCCCCCTGGTCAAATTTATTTGTGAAATGCTCAATCAACCTCTTAGAGAATCCGGATGCACATTAAAGACCCAGCAAAGTCCTGCATTTCCTAAACACTTTTTACTGCTAAATCATTTTTTTCAGGTAATAGACCAAGGAGCTTTACAAAACAAATTTAATAATGAGAAAAATTAAGGCAACCATGAGTAAGTACTGTGCCTATTGATATTCATGCTATTGAGGCATATAGCGTGTGCATGTGTGTGCTATATTACAGAAAGTGAAATTCCTGGATTAAATGAACTTGGGGGTTCATCCTTTCTTTACATAAGCAATAAGGCTGATGAATAGAAACATTTCAATAGGTCTAGGATGGTGTTCCTGTAAGTTGTAAAATCAAGTTTGGCAAATGCAGCCCATGGTCACTAGTACTTACAGAGATACAAGACAAACTCCTCCGAGTGCCAACTCTAGAAACTCATCTTCATTCATATATAGACACCTATTACAATGCGTGGTATGCAACAGCAACTCAAGAAATATTTGCAGAATGAATGAAAACATACATTAGGGCCATTGCATTCTGTGGTCGCAAAGCTGCCCACTTATCCACCAGACCAAAACTTAATTATCTTCCAAGGCCCAGATCCAGAGTTGCGTTTCCCATTTTATTACAGTAGGAAAAACCAACATACATCCTCTGCATGATGAAAAGAATAGTAGAAATGATTATGAATACCATTTATGGAGCCACCAATATGTGCCAGCCTTTCTAAATACAGTCACTTTCTTACAACATCCTTAAAACTGACTCTGTTGCTCCAATTTCCCATTTGGTCAGTGTCCCACAAAGGTAAATGATATGCCCAAGTTGACATAAGCTCATAATTAATAGAATCAGAATTGGGAAATTGTTTCTCTGCTTCCAGACTGTACTTTTCCAACTATGCTACACTGCTTCCCACACTTTAAAAAGGCAATGCAATACACTATTTTAAATAGGCATCATTTACATTATTGAGCAGCTGTGTGGCTCTCTGAATTGACTTGTCTTCCAGGCTGCATGGAAAATAGTATCTAATCCATATTAATTATAAATACATAACCCTGTGTTTTAAATACTGGCTAGTTGATGAGTAGTGCTGAGCTGATTTTTTAGTAAGTGATAAAGGTTAGAACTTTTGACAGGCGATCATCTCTTAGCAAAAATCCCAATATTAATGCTGCGGTGTTTAAAATTTTGAAGGGACCTTAAAAATACTTGGCCCAGTGTTACTTAGTGAGAGTGCTATTTGAATTTTGGGCAAGAATGACCTCTGTTGTATAGGTCTAAAAAGAGTTCAGTATTTAGCGTCCTTGCCTTCCCCACCTGCTCAAGGCCAGGAGCACCCAAGTCATTATGGTAATCAGAAATGCTCCTCACATGAAAATAACTCTCCCATGCATTTGCTGTTGTTTTTTTTTTTTTAATGTTTATTTATTTTTGAGACAGAGAGAGAGCGCGTGAGCAGGGGAGGAGCAGAGAGAGAGGGAGACACAGAATCCGAAGCAGACTCCAGGTTCCAAGCTGTCAGCACAGAGCCCAATGCAGGGCTCAAACCCACAAACTGCAAGATCATGACCTGAGCTGAAGTTAGACACTTAACCAACTGAGCCACCCAGGCACCCCTCCCGTGCATTTGAAATACCCCTGCTGACTGTCCACTTCCACCATGGGTGGAGCCTGCAGTAACAGAAATTACAGAAATTATTGGTGATCTACACAAGACCACACAATAAGAAGCGGAGTCCAGACTGTTCTATGTAATAACAATATCTACCCTTGACTGACGGATTGTGTGCCAGGCCCTGGACTAAGTGACTGACATTACCATCTTCTTTGTTTTTCATAACCACACAAAGAGCACATAAGTACTGCACTGCACAGTGATTTAAAGCATGGGATCTGACCTTAGATGGCCCAGTATGGTCCCAGACACTTACTAGCTGTGTAAACTTGAGTTAGTGGATTTCTCTGTGTATCATTTTCTCTGTAATATGAGGATAACCTCCTACAGTTGTTAGAATTAAACCTGTCAATCTTAGAAGATGCTTATGGTAAAATCTAGCACAGAGTCAGTGTGCAGCACTTCTGGCTTCTGATAATCATGTTATTGTTCTCTCCCAGGACTGTATTGGGAAGACACTGGGGATACAGAAGCAGCAGAAGAAAGATCTCATATCTTGAGCTTACATTCTGGTTGGAAAAAGAATAAAAATAGTTTTTTGCTAACACAATGTTGAGTGCTCACCTGATGAGACAGATGATTTTGAATCAGTTGTGTTGAGATGATAGATATCAATAGAGGCTAGGGAGGTGAAGGTCAGAGAAGTCTTTTATTTTTAAGGGGATTTTTTTGGAAAGAGAGACAGGCAGAGAGCGGATGGTGAGAAGGGGCAAAGAGAGAGGGACACAGATGATCTGGAGCAGGCTCTGAGCTGTCAGCACAGAGCCTGACGTGGAGATCATTTCACGAACCACGAGATCATGACCTGAGCCAAAGCTAGACACTCAACCCACTGAGCCACCCAGGTGCCGCCTCCAGAGAAGGCTTTGGAAAAAAAAAAAAGAGCTAGAATCTTACTTGCCCCTAAAATATGGGAAGAAGGACTTTAACAACAAGAAGAAAGTGGATATTGAATAAATAATAAGAGCAAAGGTATTTAAAATCAGTGTACTATAAGATAGATGCATATGTGTTAGATGGACTGGCAGGTGGAAGACAGACAATATTCGCAGCAAAGAGCAAAATGTAACTGGATAATGGAACATAAGCAAATATCAGAATAGACAACAGATTTGGGGCTGACTCAGGGGAATTTCATTTGCTTCCTTGGAGAAAAGAGCTTATCCCATTCATGGCCTTTTAACTGAAATCCCAAGAATAATAAGCAAAGAGTGAAACTAATCCCAAAATACCCAAGAGGCACTAATTGTTTTAGATATTGTGGCTGGTAATTTGGGGGTATGCTCAAAGGGTTAGGTTCCTTTGCCTGAAAAAAAGAAAATAATGTTTGGCAGAGATGTAAGACTTGAAACATTAAAATAATGTGGGGGAAAGGAATGTAGGTGAATTATGCAGAAGAGAAGACAGATTGAGTAAACAAAGTAGGGAAGAAAATACAAGATGTATAGAAGCATGTGGGAAGAGAGGGATTGGTGAAACCTAGTGTTCAGCATGTACTTCTTTGTGCACTAGCCGGTAGCACAATCCCTAGCAAGAAGAAAAGTATAGACAGATGTAGATGTGATCTCCACTATTGAGAAGTTTACATTCTTACAGAGTCTATATAAAGGATGTAAATAAATCACTGAAGTGGTAACTGCTCTGGCAGCTGAATGAAGGGAGAAACTGCACCCAGCTGGACAGAGTAGAGTGGGTCATCGGCCCACTGAGGATTAAAAAAACCCAGCAATTGTAAACTGGTGCAGCCGCTCTGGAAAACAGTGTGGAGGTTCCTCAAAAAACTATCACTAGAACTCCCTTATGACCCAGCAATAGCATTGCTGGGGATTTACCAAGAGAGACAGAAATGCTGATGCATAGGAGCACATGTACCCCAATGTTCATAGCAGCAATGTCAACAATAGCCAAAACATGGAAGGAGCCTAAATGTCCATCACCTGACGAATGGATCAAGAAGATGTGGTATATATACACAATGGAGTACTACATGGCAATGAGAGGGAATGACATATGGCCCTTTGTAGGAAAGTGGATGGACCTTGAGAATGTCACGCTGAGTGAAGTAAGCCAGGCAGAGAAGGACAGAAACCATATATTTGCACTCATAGGTCTAGCAGGAAAACAAGAGAGACCTAATGGAGAACCAGGGGGAGCAGAGGAGGGAGAGAGAGTTGGGGAGAGAGAGG
>NC_043712.1:15907085-15930687 GCF_006229205.1 Suricata suricatta | reverse complement strand
TGCAAAACTTGAGAGACTATTGAATGCTGAGAATGAACTGAGGGTGGAAGGGGGAGGGGGGAAAAGAGGTGGTGGTGATGGTGGAGGGCACTTAAGGGGAAGAGCACTGGGTGTTGTATGGAAAACAATTTGACAATAAAATATTATGGGGAAAAAAACAGCATTGTATTAAAATAGGTTAAATATTCATTCCTATCCCAATTGTGTTCTGCAGGAGGTCCTATAGCAGACATTGAGCAGTGTGTCCCTTCTCTACAGGCCCATGCTTTTGTGCTGTTATTCTCTGTGCTGTTTTGCTCTCGGGTTGCCCTTTCGCATCACTGAGGGAGCCTTTAAAAAGACCAAGATGCGCCTCATCCTAGACCATTTAAATGGGCATTGCTGTAAACTGGGCTTGGCCATGGGTACCTTCATAAAAATCTTCCTAAGTGATTCTAAGGAGCAGCAGGTTTGTGAAACTCTTTGCATTAGTTTGCTTGTAAGGTGGCAAGGAAGCCAGGCTATGTGATGTTTAAAGTCACTTCAATTTCTAAATTGTATCCCTCTGTTCGACTTGTCATTTGCAGATCCCTCTCTCTTGTATGTAGAGAAGCAGGTGGGAAGAGAGGGATGGGTGAACCCAGTGTTCAGCTTGTACTACTCTTAAAGGTGAAGACACTGACATCTACGTAGTGACTGTGACCTCCCCAAAGCAGGCAAGCCACACACCCAGAGAGCGACAGTCTGAATGGGGAGGTTTGGCTTCAGCTAACTCTGCCTTCCTTCTCCATCACTTAGCCAGTCATCCTCCCCATAGATTCTGAGATTGTTACCAAGGAGAAAGGTTCTATTATAGGCTTAGAGAGTTTGTGAAAGCAAAATGCATGTTGCCAGCTCTTTAGACTTGAATTTTCATCAGCGATAGCAGCATTAGGGTTATCTAAAGTGATGGATCCAAACAGCAGTGCCCTTCTCCTCCTCACCCCTTCTCCCAGGTTGTGTCCTATTTAAAGAGGCCATCAGGCACCGGGCAATGCAGCTGGGACTAAGCAAGCAGAGAAATAAATTTCTTGCTGATTCCCTGGTTGAACAGTGGAGGGAGACAAACCTCGGAGATTGGCCTGATGGGCTTTTTGACCGACCACCAAGGTTCTGGTTTTCATTTTCTCTGAAATATTGTTTTTATGAAAAATATCTATAAATGACCCTCACCTCAGTGTTACAAAGAAGATTGGATTAAAAGTGCCGCAGGGAGCCTTGAGTGAGCAATCTCAGAATAACTAACTTGGGAAGGGAGGAGGAGGAAGGAGACCAGATCCAGCAGGGAATGGGCACAAGGGCTCTGTTGGTGTCCATCTGCCACCAAAAATGAATGCACGAAGCTATGTGTGCACCTGTGCAACAGGGGTGAGAAGGCTATGAATAAGGGAGGTGAATTGGTGTTGACAAATATGGGGTGACTTCTGACCTCATGTTTTTGGGCTAAGAGTACAGTCTTTCATGACCAAAGTCACTGATTTTTCTTTCCCTTCTAGCTTTTCTCAAAGAAATTTCTTATGATGTGTGTACTAAATACAGGGTTGTGTGTTTCAAGAGGGCTGGGTTCTGACAGGTCCACTCCTGTGTGACAAGGATCTAGTTCAGTGCCTGATCTGCAATAAATTCCTTGTGTTTGATCCTGTTGAATCCAGGCATGCACACTTACCCATCAGTCCGGGTAGCCTTTCAATTTTTTCTTAAACTGCCCCAACACTTATACACCCCATCATCATAGGCAAGCAAATTACATATGTGCCTGTATGATATTAGAGCTTAGTCACAGTCCACTTAGCAGTACATGGTGTGGAGTTCTCCTACAGTGCTTTTTGTTTTTGGTACTTATTTGATGCTGATCTCTGCTCTGTTTGCTTCTCATCCTCTGTGATCCTGCAGACAGTGTTTTATCTAAAGAAATCACCTTTATTCTAGGCAAAAATGGCTCTCGGATATATTGCTGGTGTTTCTGCCAATTTGTGCTAATTTTCACAGCTAATAAACAACTGGCAAAAGAACTGCTGATACAGCAGCTGCCCTAATGCTCTCAGGTAATTCAGGTGTTTCCACGTCTTACTGGTGCATTGATGATGCTGTTTAGAGCTATAAACAGTCTGTAATACTGGATACGCAGCTTTCATGGATTCATTCAACAAACATTTATTACCAAGTGCATCTGAATATTTAACCTTACTTTTCTATTACTAAAATATTACATTTTAAAAACATTAATTATAAAATATGAATGGTCATTGATAGAGAATCCTTCTCTGAAGTTCCATGGGAGATGAAGATTATGTAGGTTTTGCTTGTTTATTGATTGGTTTGTTTGGTTTTGCTTGCCTTTACCTAGGAGAGGTCTGTGACAGAAGGTCAAAAGGGTCACATCTACGGGAATAAATTTATTTTGAATTTATGAAAGCAGCATTCTCCCAATCCCCACGTATGAGATCTTAGAAGGGTGTCAACAGCCTCTAAAAAGATGTGTGTGGATTCCCATTATCTGAGAAAGGGGATGAAGTAGGACTGTTAGGATTTTAAGCACTGGAAAGGTGATACCCTGTAAGTCTTGGTGGTGTGGACCCCCCAAGCAAAAGGGAAAGTAGTTCTTAGTCTGCAAGGGACAAAGACATAAGCCAAATACGATATCATTATTTTTTAAAAATTAATAATTATTTTTGAGAGACAAACAGAGACAGAGCACAAGTGGGAAAGGGGTAGAAAGACAGGGAGACACAGAATCTGAAGCAGGCTCCAGGTTCTGAGCTGTCAACACAGAGCCCAAGGCAGGCCTCAAACTCACAAACCGGGAGATCATGACCTGAGGCGAAGTCTGACACTTACCCAGCTGAGCCACCCAAGTGCCCCTGAATATGACATCATTACTGAGAAGCCCAGTATTCCAAAGCATGACTGTATATGGTAGTGAAAGAAGCAAATTCCAAGACATACAATCGAAGAACTCTAGTGAGGATTTCCTATAATT
The DNA here is from genome assembly GCF_006229205.1 of Suricata suricatta. Lineage (NCBI taxonomy): Eukaryota > Metazoa > Chordata > Mammalia > Carnivora > Herpestidae > Suricata > Suricata suricatta. Next base: position 15,927,689 of record NC_043712.1, on the reverse strand, counting down.
GGTTTTAGCACTAAAGGAATAGAATGAGCCTTCCTTCAAAGTTAAGAAGCTGGTCAGAGAACTGTATCAGCAGTTGATGGACATCATTTGTGGGGCTGAGTCTTTTTATTCTTACAAGACTTTGTGTGGTTGTGACAGTAACTAGCAGTGGCTGACTTCTGCTGAGAAACATGGACCTTTCTTTTGAGCTATGTGGGCCTCCAAATTTCCTCCACAATTCAAGTGAATGGAAAAACTCTGAATGAAAAATATGGAGCTTACTGCCAGTTTTCTGTAAGGATCTGAGACTATCTACTTGAAAATTCAAAGATGGATTTCCACACTTTGGAATTCTGAGTCTATAGAAATGTTCATGGTTGATGTAGGCAACCTTTCAGGCAATTTAGGTAAATTTAAACTTGTATTAATGAGGGTGAGATGACATCTGTCGCTGTTCCTGGCATAGTCCAAATCTTATTCCTCAAACATTACCAATCATGTCACCATTTTATCTACAAGTTCTCATCTTTACTTCTCACTCATGTTTGTTGTTGCCAATGGCATTCTCCTCCTTTATGAAATATTTCCACCCTGTGACTTGCAGGATATCAAACTCTCTTGATTGCTCTTTTCCCTTTCTTGTCTTTCCTCATTTTGCATTTGCTTCTACCCAACTTTGAAGTTTTCCATGGTCATCTGACTTGGTTTGGCCAACAGAATTTGAAAGGAAGTGACTTGTGTATCTAGCCAGCAGCTTTTAGCCAGGCAAGATCCAGGTGGCAGTTCCTCATCATGCTAGATCCTGGATTGACGATGACATGGAGCTGAGCCCTCAGATGATGTGAGGTGGATGTGGAAAATGAGTGAAAATAATTTATTTGGCCTAATTCACGTAGAGTTTCATTTTGCTGATTGCTGAAGCACAACCTCCCCTATCCTGACTAATTTAGTAATGGGATCTAGAAACCAGATACTCCTGCAGCAAAACTCTGAAATAGGAATAATTGTCTGACAGGTGCTTAGAAAGCAGATCAGAAGTTGGAAAGATCATATCTTCTATTCTACAGAAGCAAAGCATTTGCTAGAAAAAAAAGAAGTTATTTGTGGTAACTTGGGGAAAAAATCATGTATCTTATGAACTTGTGAGTCTAAAAGAAACAGCCATGAAAGAGAATTTAGTACTTCTGGATCCATCTGGCAATGTATTAATAAAGAGATGGTTTCAGAAAACTGTTGCCCAGCTTGTAAGTGAAAATGGAAGGGAACAGAGAGAATTCATTAATCCAGGGATTTTTAGAAATGGAAAAGGAAATTACTTCTCAATACCAAATGGCAAAGAATAAAATTGAGAAGGCTTTTGAGTAGCAAAGGCTGATTAAAACTCAAAAATGTAGCAAGGATAAAATTAAAGCTATGACCTTTGTACCCATTGATATAACCTCAGAAAGGATGAAATATTTGAAAGGTTTAGGACCAAGATGTTATACATAGCAAATTCATTCAAGTACATGAATGAAATGGCTCAGGGAAGAGTGTGACTCTCAGAGGTTCAGAGTACACAGGATTAAGTTGAGATAGAGACAGAGAAAGAGACAAGAAGGGAGAGAAAGAGGGCAATATGGAAGTGAGAAAACAAATAAGATTGTATTTAAGAAGTAGATTTAGAAAAGAAATGCATATATTTCTATTGGCAAAAAAAACTGGTGGGATCGAATAAATTAAACAAGCAACCCAGTTTTAATTTTTCTAAAATATTTATTTTGAGAGAGAGAGAGAAAGAGAGAGAGAGCATGCGAGAGAGCATGTACACATGCATATGTGAAGGAGGGGCAGAGAGAAAAGAGAGAGAATCCCAAGCAGATTCCACACTATCAGCATAGAGCCAGGCATAAGGCTCAGTCCCTCAAGCTGTGAGATTCATGATTTGAGCTGAAATCAAGAGTAGTATATTTAACTGACAGAGCCATCCAGGTGCCCCAGTTTTTATTTTTTGAAAAGGTGTGCTAACAATGAGCCACAGATCTAGAAAACCATCTCAAGATTATGTTACTTAATAAACCAGTTGAAGAACCTTGAAATGTTAAGCTTAAAGAATATTAAGTATGATATGATGCATATTTTGTATCATTCTATTAATATGTATGTTCTGTTAAGAACAGAAATTCAAAGAAAATATCATGTGGTGAAATAGTGTATAGATTCTATCTCCCATAGAACACATGTGACCACTGGCACATTTAAACTCAGCGTAAGGCCATTCCTAATGACTGCTCTCTATTGATTAAGATGCCCTAAAAGATATGAGCCATCTATCTCTCGCTTGGCCAAACCAATGCTGACTGTATGGCTTTGGGAGGTAAAGAGGAGTAGCATACAGTTGAATTCATTGGATGAAACTTTAGCAAAGTTATTGGTATCTTTCATATATTAATACTTACTAGCCAGGCACAGAGCTAAATGATTGCACATACATAATTATCATAGCTCACTGCAAATTTTTGAGATTTCTATCCACTTCATGCAACTGGTAATATTCAGAAGTAGAATTTAAAGCTGACTTTATGTGAAACCTTCCAACTCATGGCATCTATGAGTCTGTTATTTATAGCTTATGCTTGTTCATATTCTCTACCTAATTGTTTGTTTTAATGAAACTATGTAAAACATTCTTATTCCTCCAAGGAATAAGACATTGGACAATGCTTCTCAGCAAAAATGTGGATGGATCTAGTAGAAGGAATTTTGGAGTCCAAATCAAAAGATTTACATTGTTGGGCCAACCACATTTTACTGGATGGTCGGAGCCTTAAAGTTTAAATGGTTCTTTGGTTCTCTGTTTCTTAATTTGTAATAGAGATTCTATCATCTGTCTCTGCTTTTCTCACAGATTTCCAGTGAGGATAGGATCACATTTCATGAATGAATGGACTTTTTTAAAAAAGAGAATGGGATCTGCTGGCAGATGTTTCAGTTAAAGTTTTCATAGCTCACAATGGAAATTTTAACAAGACATACTTGTGATCTAAATTCTGAGTCTGTCATACTTCAGCAGACCACTTCTTTTCTCTCCTTTCTTCTCTTTAGCAAAGCAAGGTGCAACTCCCAAGGCTTCTCAGCTTAGGGAGGAGGAACCCTCTTTTGTTGCTTAGTATAATTCTTCACATCCTTCTTCAGTAACATCTGCCAAGGTTCTCCCTTCTTCAAGTTCTCATCTAAGCTCTTAACCCACCTAAGAGAGAGTGGGCCCTAAAATACCCTATTACCATTTATTAAGCAATTAGGTACTGGGCACTTTGCTAGATTTGGGTAGAACGATCCTCTAAGTTAATCCTCACAATAAGGAGATAAATTGGGTTTTATTTGACAAAGGAAGAAACCAACACTCAGAGAAATTAAATAACTCCTCTGGAGTCCCACAACTAGAAAAAATCAGTCTGACTCCAAAACCTGAGATATTTCCACCATGGACGAATGGTTTTCTCTTCTCCCTTAGCCAACTCACATCTATAATTCCATTGTCTATGATTACTTTCAAGAGGGCATAAGGCACGTTCTTCCCAGCATTGTTACTCCAGTTAGGAAAGGCTCTATTGATCCCCCACGGCCCAGTAACAGGTTTTAAGAATAGCACTCATGTGGGGCACCTGCGTGGCTCAGTCGGTTAAGCATCAGACTTTGGCTCAGGTCATGATCTCACAGTTTGTGGGTTCAAGCCCTACATCAGGCTCTGTGCTAACAGCTCAGAGCCTGGAACCTGCTTCAGATTCTGTATCTCCTTCTTTCTGCTCCTCCCTCATTTGTTATCTGTTTCTAAACAAACAGTAAAAAAAAAATAAACAAACAGTAAAAAAAAAATAAAAAAGAATAGCACCAGTGCATCACCATGAAACTCAAACTTAGGCTGGAATGGAATGCCCTCCAAATGTCCAACCCCAGGATAAATTCCACACAACTACCATTGTTCTCTTGAATTCATTCTCCGCTCCAGCTGAACGGAACTATAAGTTTTCTCCCAAATTGAGTACAAACTCCATTATAACTTAATGATTTTTACCTGTCTTGTTCACTGCTGAATCCCCAGACCCTAGAAGAGTGATTGTCAGAGTGGACACTCTGCATGAGTGAATCAATGACTATGCTGTTCTGTCCTATCTGTGGACACCATCTGAAATGCCTTACAGTCACCTGTATCTATATGACTCCTACTTAATATTCAAGGTCTAGTTAAGAGATCATTTCTTCCATTCTTCAATTCTTAGCCTGAAGCAATATAAGGTTAGAGACTTCTTAGTCCATTCAGGCTGCTGTAACAAAAATACCATAGTGGGAGTGGCTTAAACAGTATTTACTCCTTACAGTACTTCAGGCTCACAGATGGCTATCTTTTCACTGGGTCTTCACAGGACAAATGAGGTGAGAGCTCTCTGGGGTCTCTTTTATAAGAGCAATGATCCCATTCAGAGTGTAGAACCCTAATCACCTCCCAAAGGGCTGTTGGGAGCCATTTCTGAACTCACCAAGTTGACGATACTCCATGTGAGGTTAAGGCAGGTTTGCAGGGCCTCCAGCCATCAGATGATGACCAATATCTACCCGCACTCAACTGTCTTTGATTGAGCACCCACCCCCAAGGCACCTTGTTGATTGGTATCAGGAGTGACTTGTCTCCTTACTCTGGCCCTAAAATGCTGATTGCACCTTGTGAAGGAACTTATTGTAGGAACTTCTTCTTTTGTGATTATGGGAGCAAACATTGCATTTCCTGAGAATCCTGTTTTTCTTATACTTCTCCTTAAGCAGACAGGCTATTGACCCCTGCTCACAAAGAACTAACTTTTGCCTTTGCTATGCTAAGAACATTGTCTTGTATTTAAATGCTAAAGATACCTTCCTTCCCCATATGATAAGCATCTAAGTCACCTACACTATTGATAAAGATTATGCATGAGTTTTTTACAAATCTATGTTCTGGGAAATTTTTACATACCAAAGAAACTTGTCATCAGAAATTATTGTCTAAGGCAAATGCCACTTCTGTTCTGTGCCCCATACACTTAATGATAAATAAAGCTGAGTCTCAGTCAGTGCAGAGATGCCTGCCTGGTGATCAGAAAGAATATCGTGGCTCACTTATCCCTCCCTTCTGCCGACACCGTCCATCCTTCAGAGAACCCTGGACCTGCTGGAGCTGGACTCTGGCAAAGGGCCCATCTTCTAATACCACCATATTGGGAGTTAGGTTTTTGACATACATATTTTGATTCAAACATTCCATTCAAAGCAGTTAGTAAATATATAAAATTCCTGATATTAGATTGGCTTCAATGGGCTTCGAGGTAGGAAGTCACAAGACATGTGCCACATCTCTCTCACTAAGTTCCTCTCTCTAACTTTATATATGGAAAATGTGGAGGCAGCAAGAAGATACTGCCCCCAAATCACATAGACAGCAGCCAGTAACTGGCAGGAGCAGAAAGAAATTCTGACTTCTATCTCCAATCCAAGTTCCCTACTCTTTTCCGCTTATCTAAAGAGTAATGAATTATAAAGCTTCAACACTTTTGAGTGCTAAAGGCTAATTATTATGTTTAAATGCATATAAAGATACATCCATATGGTATATTTCCATAGGTCACCATGTGAGAAAGTGTAAGTGGGAAGGAGCTTAGATAGTTCATTGGAAAGACAATCTGTCAGTATATGAGATGAGGATGGAAAGAAGGCAGCCAACTGGAAGCTCCCCACCCCCACCCTTTTCCTGCACTGTCTGAAAATCCGTGACAGACACAGTAGATGATAAGGCTGAGGAGCAGCAGGGGTCTGATCCAGCACATTTGAATGAAAGGACAAAGCAAATGAAACAAACTTTTTGTGAAGCCAGAGAAGCAGTAATCCCTCTTGTGTACGCTTTGGTGACTTTGGCCTCCCAGATACAGATTTGTAAAGAACAAAATAGAAGCCCATGGATGACAATGGGAAAACAGACTTTACAGGCACAATCTCAGAAGGAAGGTGGGGGAAAGGAAGAGCAGAGATGCAGTGTGGAGGATGGATTGGGGCGTCTGCTTCCTCACACACAATTCTATTGTGCTGAAAGTAGAGTTTTATTTTGTTTTATTTTTTAAGTGTTTTTTATTTATTTTTGAGAGATAGAAAGAGACAGTGTGAGCAGGGCAGGGTCAGAGAGAGAGGGAGACACAGAATCCGAAGCAGGCTCCAGGCTCCGAGCTGTCTGCACAGAGCCTGACGCGGGGCTCGAACCCACAAACCATGAGATCATGACCTGAGACGAAGTTGGATGCTCAGCTGACTGAGCCCCCCAGGTGCCCTGACAGGATGATACTATAATGCATATGAAAACAGTAGGTTACAAAGTGCCACTTTTATGACGACGACATCTCGCAGTGGTGAAAATGTACAGGCTACAGAGGCCCATTTGTAAGTTACATTCATGATTTCATTTGGTTCTCAAACAGTATCATAGGAAAGTTACCCTTTTGGGGGCGGGGGGTAGGGAGGTCTTAAACGTATCCTGATGATATAATGAGGGACACTGAGGCAGCAGAGTGGCTGGGCAAGCACAGCAACCCCAGTTCCAGTCTTGCAGCTGGACGATGACACAAACCAGCAGAGTGGCCTCCAGATCTGATCTGTGGCAAACAGGCATTATTGAAGGGGTTCCAAAAATGTAAACTTGCCTTTTGCCTCTGTCTCTTCTACCCCTCACTTCTTGACCTTCCTACTCCTTTTCTCTTCCCTCACATTCCCCTGCATGTGAGCATTCTGGGTTCCTCTCCATCTATTTTATTTTCGCTTCTCTGTCTTCCTATTTCTACTAGGAGAAATTAAAGTACATACTTTTTGTTTAATCCAACTTTAACAGGTATGATTTTGAAACTCTAAAAGGTTAATGATGTTTCTTCTAGCAATCCAGAGGCAAAAAAAAAAAAACAAACAAACCAGAAAGACAAATACAGATCTAGATTTATTTATGTCCTGTAATATGTGTGACAATTATGTTTTATTTTTATGTTGTGATTAATAAAGACAAATTGGTATGATATATTCAAAAGGCAGTCACACAAACCACTCAGACTGGAATGGTTGTAAAGAAAAGGGCATAATGAGTCACAAAGAAATAAAGTGAAAGACTCTGAGAAAGCAATGATGCCTAAAATGTAAAATGACGATCCCCTAAAAACATTTCTCATAGTGAGTCCTTTTGGGTTGTTGCTAATAAAGTATGTATCATGTTCCTGCAACTGCAGGTTCCTGTTGATAGTTTGATCAGTCAGAATGGCATCAGGAGCTGCATATAGTGCACATCCTGACGTTGGTTACAAGATGAGAAGATTGCCTAACACTGACCTGCACACACAGAACGAAAAGGACAACAGAGAAGTAAAAACAAAGGTACTACATGGCATCACTTATACTGGTATCTAAAGAAGAGTCAACGCTTAGAAACAGGGTAGAAAAGGGGCGCCTGGGTAGCTCAGTCGGTTAAGTGTCTGACTTTGGTTCAGGTCATGATCTCACGGTTTGTGGGTTCGAGCCCTGCATCAGGCTCTGTGCTGACCGCTAGCTCAGAGCCTGTCTTCAGATTCTGTATCTCCCTCTCTCTCTGAGCCTCCCCTGATCATGCTGTATATCTGTCTGTCTCTCTCTCTCAAAAATAAATTAAAAAGAAAAAAGAAACAGTAGAAAAGTACTGATCAGGAGCTGGGAGGTAGAAGAAAGAGAGGGTGGTCAAAGGGTGCAAGCTTTCAGCTGTAAAATGAGTAAGTTCTGAAGCTCTGCTGTATAACATGGTAAGACTATATTGTAACAATTGAAATTTGCTAAGAGAATAGAACCTAAATGTTTTCAACAACATCTTTTTTTTAATGTACCACTGATTTCTATTATATCTATTTCTTTTTTGCTTTACCTGAGAAACTAAACTACCCTTGGATGCAACTATCTAGAGTTTTACCTGGGAAGCTGGGCCACCTTTGGATGCAACCATCCAGGGCTTTAAAATCCAGTCATGATTTGTACAAAGCTACCGACTTTAAACCTAAGAGATAAAGAGCTAATTCTTGGCCCAAGAACAAGGAAATACACTCTCTACTTGTTACCTATGAGGCAGACAACTTGGAGTTCTCTTCTTTGATCCCTGCAATGTGCCTATTGTGATGGCTCCTATCTGGAGAAAAGGCAGAACACTTTTCCCAAACTCTTGGTTAAAAAGCTACATCTACAACATGTGGGAATTATTCTTGAATTTGCAGGATGTGACCAAGTAGAGCAGATAAGAATCTAGTGCTTCGTGGTGTAATGGAATCTCCAAAAGCAAAGGTAGATATTATTGGTTAGTGGAATCCGTAGTCACCAGATACCACACCTTCAGTTCTACTCATTTTCCCCATCAGTGATATGCAAGATATTTTGGGGTGGTGGTTTCGTACACACCATTTTATGAGTTGTCACTGTCAGCTTGTTTGTCCTCTCCACAGCATCCTCAACCTGGAATAAACACTGCTCAGAACACACTGTTCAAAGGCCAAAGGGAAGAGCTGCAGCCGGTTAGAAGTGTGTGGACAAGATCACAACCTGAACTTTGGGAGCTGTTTTTATTTCACAAGCTGCTGTTGTCTTAAGCACTTATGATGTGGTCTGGAAAAGACAAATAGTCTTCTGAAAATATCTCTACAGGAAGAGCCTTCTCCCCAGTACCTATAAAACATTCATAACACCTTCATTGTGCTGTAAATCCTTAGCAGGAGTTGATAACAGTGCATGAATTTTTAATGTAACATTTATAAATGGTTATTAAAACTATCCTTAAAGTAAAGTGTCAGTTTATTTTTAATTAACTGTTGGCTATTTAAGCTCCCAGATGGCCTGGGGAAAGACCAATAGGCCCACATGTCAATTATCCTCCCTGTTGCCTCATCTTTAACCCCTTGTGGTCTGCTGTCACAAAGAACAATACATGTAAGCTCTAAGGGCTTAAATAAACTATAGATAAGGTCTTGGGAACATTGTATTTCTTATAAAATAGTCCTGGAATACCTGGCAGCTGCCAAGGCTACCACAAAACCATGAGGTGAGCAGTACGTGTTCTGAATGCTCACGGACCAAACTCACCTCCACATACTATACTCAGCAAGAGAGAAAATCAGGGCAAAAATGATGGGTGGATTCTAGAACACTAGACCTGAGACTTAGGATTCCAACTCTGGTTCAGTGACATTCTACTTTCGTGATCTTGAGCACATTTCAGCTTCCTGGAATGTACTTCTAGATCTGTAAAAATAGGGATGGTTCAAATTGCTCTGCCTCTCTTAAGAGGTCATAAGCGTCCAATTGAAAGCTAGGTATGAAAATATTTTACAAACCATAATAAGCGGTCCACACATATGGTCTCTTTACTGTCTTCCAATTATTGATCACTGCCCTCAAGGTCTTCTGGTATGGGCTTCCCCCAAATCTGAGTTTGTTCTTTCCTTCTAGAACCCGGAAATCAGGAGTAAAAACTCATTGTGTCCATATACTCTAGAGATCTCATCTTTCCTAGGGCTGGAAAGATGATTTTACCCAGGGTACAAATTCTTTCTGTATCATCCCCTGACAACACCTGTGTGGCTTCTGATGGCAGCCCCAGAGGAAGCAGCTCACTATACATTATGATTAGAAAACTCAACTGTTAGTGAGATCAATGTGGGACCTTTGGGGCCTCACAGTCCCATAGTGTGTTCTGCCGATTTTCTCCAAGGATTTGGAATAGACTCTCCTGTTATCCTGGTGCAACTGTTTGCCTGTTAGGTCACACACCCTAAGCACAAGTCTTGCCTTTCTTTCATTTGTCTCAGGAAGTAGCAAATTAACCCCATCAGTATGGGAAATATAAAAATCTGGGAATCTGAAACCTAAAGGATACATGTAAGGGTGTAAGTGTGTGAACACATGTGTGTGTGTTAGTACAAACATTCAAATGTCCAATGTTAGACTGGAAGATCCATTAATATACTTTAGCAAATGGAAAATGAAATCTTCTAAATTTCTTTTGTAGGGGCACCTGGATGGCTCAGTCGATTAAATGTCTGACTTTGGCTCAGATCATGATCTCACGGTTCATGGGTTCAAGCTCTGCATCAGTTCTGAGCTCAGAGCCTGAAGCCTGCTTCAGATTCTGTGTCTCCTCTCCTTCTGCCTCTCCCATACTCATGCTCTGTTTCTCTCTGTCTCAATAAAAATAAACATTAAAAAAATAATAAAAAATTTCTTTTTTAATGTTTAGTTTTGAGTGGGGAGGGCAGAGAGAGGGAGAAAATCTGAAGCAGGTTCCTGGCTCTGAGCTGTCAGCCAGATGTGGGGCTTGAACTCATGAATCACGAGATCATGACCTGAGATGAAGTCAAACACTTAACTGATTGAGCCATCCAGGAGCCTCAAACAATCTTTTCTTTTAAGTTTATTTATTTTGAGAGAGAGAATGAATGAATGAATGAATGAATGAATGATAGAATGAATATGAATCTCAAGCAGGCTCCCCACTATCAGCACAGCCTCATACAGGGTTCATATTCACCAACTGTGAGATCGTGACCTATGCTGAAATCAAGAGTCTAACACTTAACCAACTGAGCCACCCAGGTGCCCCTTAAATCTTCTGAACATGCACCCAAATTCGTTAGGAGAGCATTCAGAGCCCTTCATGGCCTAGCCCGGGATGTACCTCTGGTTCCATTTCCTATCACCCCAACTCTGCCACTCTAGGCTTTATGAAAACTGAATTATTTTTCCTCTCAGTGAACCACACTTGCTTTATGCTTCCTAGAATTTGTACATACCACCCCTTCTGTCAAGAGTATTTTTCATGTCATTCAATAGCTGGTGAACTTTTAATAATTCTTCAATATTTCACTCAGGTGCTGTCCTCTGGGAAGTCTTCCTGCCCATATAACTCCTTGTGCTCACTTCTATTGTAGCATTTATCATATTGCATGATAATTTCTGCTTACATTTTTGTTTCCTTCATGAGAACATGAGTTCTGTGAGAGTAAATGTCTTATGTGTCTATCAGCTATTTTTAACACAATGTTAGACAAAAAGGAGACACTCAACAATCACTTGTTGAGTAAAGGTACAAATTACATTTCAATACAGGCTTTGTAAATTCTATGGATCCCCTTTAAAGGCAAAATGACTAATTCTCATTTGGATCATGTTGTTGAAAATTAACCAAGGATTTATTTTATGGTCAAAAATGACAATGCATTCATTCTAATTTAGACACAGTACACTAGGTGTTGCAAAACATTGAGTTCTAACTAGAAGACACTTTTTGTATCTAGAACTGGTTTGGGCTGTGACTATACATGCAAGGCTTCTCTGACTAAATGCTCGTGAAAAGGAAAAAGACAATGGAAGAGAAAACTGTGGACTTGGAGTTAAACATAGTAGTAAATTGAAACTACCTTCAACATTCTAACTAAAATGAAAGTGACTGACCAAAAAAGAACTAAATCTATGGCATAAAAGAGAATATGAGAAGAATAGGTAAATGATGAGAAATGTCAATGAAATTACATTCATTGAGAAGCAATGGGTAAAAGTGTCTGGATAGGTAGTGACTGAATTGCCTGTCTGTGAAGGCTGAGTGACTGGCATCATGGAAACCTGGAGAGAGTTAGGACTTGGAGATGCCGTGGAGCAGTGAAGGCAGGGATGATAGATGGGACTGGTAATTAAGAGAATTGGTTGGCTCAGGTGACTCAATTGGTTAAGTGTCTAACTCTTGGTTTTGGCTCAGGTCATGATCTCACAGTTTCATTAGTTCGAGCCACATGGTGGGCTCTGTGCTAATAGCATGGAGGCTGCTTGAGATTCTCTCCCCTCTTTCTCTCTCTGCCCCTCCCCCACTCATGCTGTCTCTCTCTCTCTCTCTCTTTCTCTCTCAAAATAAATAAACTTATAAAGAAAAAAAAAAAAGAGGGTTGGTTGAAAGTGTGTAAAGATCAATAAGACCCTGAGAAAAAATCCTTCAAAGGTTTTGTACTTCTTTCCAACATAAGACAGGAGAAGTAGTTCCTTAAAAGGTTGAAGCAGAAGGACTCTGCTCTTAGGGACACTAAGTACAACTGAGGCTAGACAAAGGGCAATCAATGCATGGGAAACAGAAGTACTGATTGGAAGTCTGCCTCCTTGGTTTCCAGATTTCTGGAATCTAAGCTTAGGCCTCCCAAACATTCATCTTGGGAAAGTAGCTGGTCCAACAGAAGATCTATATAAGCAGACATCTGCCAACATAAAGGCCAGGAATGAGCTCAACCACCTTTCAGTGAAACCTATCAGTTGACAAACTTTACCATGTACACTGCTCCAAAGACGATTCTTAGTGAGATACTTAGATAAGAGATATAAAATTAAAGCTTATATGAAAAAAAAGATCAAAACAAATTTTAGAAAAGGAACACCAAGGAAACAGCAATAATGTAGAGAGTAAAAAGAAATGTCTAATATAATTGGTCCTTAGAGAAAAAAAGATATTTGATCATTGAAATGAAAAACAATGTTGTAAAAATGTTACAGAGAAAAAAGAGACCTTGAAATTTGAAAAATGGTGCAAAAATTAAACATGTTTATAATTCAAAAGAAAGATACAATGCTATGTTCACAAAAAAATCTCCCTGAAAGTAAATAGAAAATAGAAAATAAAAGCTAACAGAGAATACTAATACAGCAAGTCTAATATCTGACTAAAGTAAGTTACAAATAAAGACAAAATGGAAGAAAGGTATTTACCAAAGAAATAATTCAACAAAGGCTTGTGGAGTACCCAGCATATCAAAGCATATCATTATAAGATTTCAGAACATGACAAATCAAATATTCTTAAAGCTTCAAAGAGATATAAAACAGATCGTATACAAAGGACTGGGAATCAGAATGGCATTAGGCTTTCTAAAAACAATATTGGAACGTGTCAGACAGTAGAGGGATACTTTAGAAATTCTGAGAGAAATGGATTTCAAACACAGAATTCCATGTGCAAACCATTATTGAATATTAATAACAATATTTCAGACATAAAGGAAGCAACTCAAATACTTAACCCCTATGTACACTTTTTCAGGAGGATGGAGTTTGTATGTCACCTAAATGAGAGAGTAAACCATGAAAGAAGACGCAAGAATCAGAAGCAGGCAGTCTTACATGAAAGCAAGACCCAGTACAATGGCTGAGGAGTCAAAAGCTGTGAGCAACCTATGTGCCAAGAGTGTTGATTTCAGGAAATGGAGGGCTTCTGGTGAGTGGCTCCAAGACAAAGGGAAGGGAAAAGGCACAATGCATTAGTATTACCTGATGTATTTCAATACATTGAGTCAAAAAAAACCCATCTGAGACAGAATTAGTCATAAGAATATGGAAAAGCCAACAGAAAAAACAAGAGTCCATTGTTCATTGTAGCAGAAGTAGTATATATGTGTATGTGCATGTATGAACTTACAAGCACACAGTTGTATGCTGCATGTTTCAGCTATGAATTATATATTGTTATAAGCTGTGAATATAAATGTAGTAGAAAATTGATAACACCACATTCAGAGGATGAAGAAAAAATTTTAATTGGTGGCCCAAATAAGAGAACTGAATTATTTTCTTTCAGAGTATGATTTCAAGTTAGCTAAGCATTTTTATAAAGAAAGCACCATGCCCTGTGTTTTTGACGTGAGATAAATACTTGAGGAAACCATTAAAAAATGTTGAAAGAATTCCAATCAGGGGAGAAATTGGGGTAGGGGACTGCTTTTTTTTTTTAAGCTTGAATTATTGACTTTATAACTATAAATGTTTTGTTCAAATGCATTAAAAATAAGGGAGGAGAAACATCTAGAAAGGTGAAGCAGTAACCAGAAAATAAACACAGGATCATAATCAAACATTCTTATAATACGGGAGAGAATAGAATTTCACAGATATGTGAGGAGTGAAGATCAACTGAGAAATACTTAGAGATTCAAGTAGGTGAGCAAACATCATTGAATTTGGCTACTGAAAGGTCAGGGGTAGCCATGGAGAGGGTCAGCTGCGCTCGTTCGGATTCTGGCTGGGACAGGTTTTCCAGTAAGTCACTGGAGTGACCCCTCTCATGCTCCACCCTTTTGCCCTCACACCACCATTCACCCAATCAACTCAGCAATAGTCAGTCTCAGGATTTTCAGATCTTGTAGGTAAGTCAACAAAAGGGAGAATAGAATCCTTCCCATTCAGGTGAGGGAATTGCTGTTTCTCCCAGGGATCAATCCATCAACAAGTGTTTATTTACTGTCTCCTGTGCTTTGTGTACTGGCTGCGGGAAAAGGAAAAAAAATAAAAAGAAAGGAAACAAACACATGGTTTTTGCCCTCATGGGACATATGCTCACACACAAAGGCACACCATCGGAAGAAATAAAAGAACATGAAGGGCATGAAGAGTCAAGTGATAAAATGTGTAAGGCGGACTTGAGCTGCTATAAAGTCTCGTGGGGGCTAACACAGCTGGGAAGTTCATAAATGAAGTCCAGTCTTGAACTGAGACTTGTGGGTACCATGGAGTGACAAGGGAGGAAGGAAATGAAGGCAGAGAGAAAACTGCTATAGGAGATAAGACTGGAAATGTTTGTCTAGAAACACTGCAATATTTAGATAACAAACGCCTTTCTGGGTGACTGTGAACCGTTCCTTCTGTCTCAGCTCTGGCACTGCAGTGGTAGGAGTCTGGACAAAGCCAATTTCCCCTAGGTTTAAAGGCAATAATTTTACCTGCCTTAGGTGATGGCACAGAGGACTATACCGTATAGGAAAAAGGGTTTTTTTTTTGAATTGTAAATTGGTGCAAAAAAGCAAGCAGTGATGGAACTTGGATGTTGGACTTTGTGACTGTCATTCTTCGTATATTCAGCTGATCCGTTCGATGTATGTGAGTTAGGTGCTCAGGTTTTAGAAGGGAGTAAGATAGATATTATACCACAATGGATGCTGTACAACTAATTACACAATTTGTAGTCCCTTAACATGGCCCATCAAGGTTTGCATTTTCTGATTTCCAATGACTTCATCCTCTCATGTCCCCGAGCTCTTGGGGAGTCATCACACAGACCTTCTCTCATTCCATGAATACCCTGTGCCTCCTCCCTGCCCAGAGACTTTGTACCCTTGTCTCTATTCCCACTCTTCACTCCTCCTCCTGCTCCATCAGACTTTAATGAAAATGTCCATACCTCGGGACACTTTTCCTGATAACCCAGTTGAGGTTAGGTCACCCTGCTACCCTTATAACATCTTATGACTCTCTGGTGTGGCAGTAAGCAAAAGTGTAACTACAGGGGCACCTGGGTGGCTCAGTTGGTTAAGCATCTGGCTTTGGCTCAGGTCATGATCTCACGGTTTGTGGGTTCGAGCCCCACGCCAGGCTCTGTGCTGACAGGTAGCTCAGAGCCTAGAGCCTGCTTCGGATTCTGTCTCTCCCTCTCTCTCTGATCCTCCCCTGCTCATGCTGTCTCTGTCTCTCAAAAATAAATAAAAAACATTAAAAATTTTTTGAAAGTGTAATTACAAATTAAATATGTGATTTGTTTAAATTCTGTGGCTCCTTGCTAAAATGTACACTCCAAGAGCAGAAATCTTTTCATTTTTATCTTTGTAACCCTGGGACTTCGTATGATATCTGCCCATAATAAGCCTTCAATACACATTTTCTGAATGACTGGTCAGACATATGTAAAAGCTATTTTCAGAATGTTGGTTCCTTGGTATCAATTTACCCTCATGAATCTCTAACTTTTCTTTAACAACCTGTTACAGATCCATCCTCTGTGGGTTTATCCAGCCATCTCTGATTCTATTTTTATAAGTTTGCAAGTTCTTTAAGTTATCTCAGAAATGTCAGACCCAGAATCAAATTACGCAATCTTTGTCCACTGTCACAGAAATCAAAGCCTTTTCTTTTCCTTTATTTTTCAATTTACTTATAAAATCAGGGGGTGAGAGGAAGGCTACTCTAATAGGGGCATTTATTGCAGTACGGAAATAACTGGTAATTATGCTCTCTAAATGAACTTGACTCTATGGATGGTGTCAGGTTTTGCTAAGTGCCCTAAGCCCAACTGAGACTAATTAGGCCTACATTAAATATTAAAGCTTTCTGAAACCCAGGTTTTGATGGTAACAGAAGAAAAGAAATCCTATAACCTAACCTGCACCCGACAGGAGTAATTTATGTTCGCTTCTTATAACAAAAGAAAATCCAATCACAAAGCTGGCTGGAAGACATATTTAAGAGAGAAGTTAATGTAAAACTAAAAATTGCATAAACACAAACACATACGCAGAGTACATAAAATAACACAAAAATGTTAACAGATAGTTCCTCTTTGCCACCAACTACATCAAATGCCTGTTGATTGTTCTATCAACTTTTGTTTGCATGGGAAATAGCTTTTTGCCTATAAATGTGTTTAATATAGTGTAAGGGCATGGAGTCAGCATGGACCTTTGGATGGAAAAACTACGATAATGCCATTTCCTCCTAGGAAGGGTCGATTACGTGTAGACTTCATTTACAATCTATTGTATGCCCATAATTTTTTGTGCCTTCAATTACTGAACCTTTAAAGGGCAACTTGCTTTTTCTCGCAGGTAAGGGACAGCTCAAGGTTAGGAAAAGTGGTCTAGGTCCCAACTTGTCCCTAGCTGAATGTGTGGTCTTAGACAAATCATAGAGTTCTCTGGGCTCTTTCGTTGTTCTTTCCTTCTGTCCTGCTGCTGACACCCGTCTCTGAGAGGGTGACACACAAATGAGATGCATCCTGGTTTTTACCCTCCACAGACAGCAAGACTCCAAACAAATCTTACTGCAGGAGGCTGAAACAAAGCAAACCAAGCCCAGTAATTCAGTAGGACAAACATATTTTATAAACCCAAATGTGTGCTTTTTCCCTATTTGGAATTTCAGTGAGAAAAAAAAATTAAGCTGCTTTTAATGTAATGTTTTTATAACTGAATAGTTTAAACATATACAAAGATAGAAGCTATGGAGCATTAACCCTTGAGAAACTCACCATCCAGATCCAGTCACTGTCAACTCATGGCAAATGCCATGTTACTTCCCCTTCCTGACACCCCTTTTTCTAGCAGATTCCCCTTCACTATCATGTTATTCAAAAACATTTCACCTGCACACGGTAAATATAAGGATTGCTTGAAAAGTGGGGATGCAAAATTAAAAATTAACATGAGTGATACCTGGGTGGCTCAGTCAGTTAAGTGTCTGACTTTGGCTCAGGTCATGATTTCATGCTTTGTGGGTTCGAGCCCTGCACTGGGCTCTGTGCTGACAGCTCAGAACCTGGAGCCTGCTTTGGATTCCGTGTCTCCCTCTCTCTCAAAATGAAACAAACACTTAATAAAAAAATTAACATGAATTCTTAAATAAAAAATAGGGTTATTTTGATGAATAAAAAATATAGGAATGAGAGAGTTGAGAAGGTCATTATTGTTGAGTCGACCTCAGAATCCTATTTCATTTTTTAAATGTTAGAATGGAAACTTCTGATAGCATAGAAAACTAATTTCAAATAGTAACATTCTTTCAGCAATGCACCTGACAATAAATGTCAAGAATCTTTCAAGTAAGCAAGATTAAGGAGATAACTTTCACACTAAAACAAGTTAATTGAACAGCTAAGGTTAAGAACCAAAGTTTTCACATCTTGTTAAAACATGGCTTATAACATTTGGGGTGAATGATACAATTTCTGTTGTGATTATAGTTTTCAATAGGTTACTTGGTGTTTCTTAAAGGCCTCATATAGGACTTGGCACAGAGCATACTTTCAATAAGTATTTCTTAAATGAAAAAAGGAATAAAAATATCTTAATTAAATATGTGTGAAACAGAGACTTCTGTTGAAAACTCTTGACGATGAGTTTTTAAAACCACTAGAATCAAAGATGAGAAAAAAATCTTAGAATGAAATAAATCGAAAACATTCCATTATTATTTCATTACTCATTATTAAAGCTAGATTAGTGAATGTACACTGTTATCCATTAAATTTACTGATATCTGAAAACAAAGAGAGGCTGCATTCAGAAAATAGAAGCAGCAAATGACATTGTCCAAAAGAAAAGGAGAATATTTTATCATAAATCAGGAGACCAGAGTTTCCAGAACTTCCTTGGCCATTCTTAAACTGAAGGATCTTGGATGGCTATTTCTACCCATCGACCCCAGTAATATAACACAATTAAGGGATGAACAAGATATTCACCCTTGTCTCTTAGAGTTCTCCGTTCTGTGATTCTTAGTATATGGGTAGTGGGAACTAATTATGGTATATTGAGGAAGGCACAGCATTTGGAAAAAATAACTTTCCAGTGATATTCTAAGGACCTATCTCAAAATTGGGGGACAACTCAGAGTTGGTGTCAGCCCATCTTTCCAAATTGGGCCACCACACTTGTGTTAAAAATAATTAGAATATGGGTAGTTCTAGACCTCTTTTAAATGGCATGGTAAGGAGGGCCTTTCTAAATTTATTGGAAGAGAGAGCGATTTCCCTATGAAAGGGCAGTATAATCAACTTGGAGAATATTACAACCCTTCATTCCCTGCCGTGAGTACAACAGCCTTCAGAGTCAGACTTACTTATTTTCCTATTTTCTTCCCCCGCCCCCTCCACTGAAGTACATTATGAAATTATGGAAAAGCCATTTTCTAGCCAAAGGCAGCTGGTTGCCACGGGTTACAAGAGCTATATCAGTCCCCAGGGTGATTTGCTGACTGAAACCACTGCAGAGGGAGGGGCTGAAGAAGAGAAGCAGAGGGAGGCAGGTCAGACCTAATCCTGCACACCTGTGCCCCCCTCCCCTCTAGTGTGAGTCTCATTTAGGTCCGGCATGGAATGTGAACTTGTCTGGGGCAAGAAAGTTGGGGGAACACAGGGTAAGGGAGGGGTCTGTGAGGTGCCTGGAGAGGGGCTTTGATGATGAATTGACTGAAAACCTGTTGAAGATGGAAAGCAGCTCACGGACAACTGGATAGCTCTCTTTCTCTCTTTCTGTCCTCTGCCCCTGTTATTTTAAAATAATAGCAAATCAGAGTTGCAAGTCACTGTAGTTTTCTATCTGATATAGAATTTCTTGCACATCTCCCTAACCCTAAAAAGTGTCCCTTCAATCTGTTTGAATTCCTAGACTGACAAGAAGTTTACTCCCTCTTAAATATAGTCATTCCATGATAATGCTATTTGCATTAATACTAATAATGACATCAAACAGTTATTGGATAATTGCTACATCTTTGAGTCTGGACTAATTCCTTTCATTTTACCCTTACAAGCAATTAATGAAGTTGATATACCTATTTCTCAGATGAGAAAACTAAAATACAGGTTCATACATCTAGAAACTAGAAGGATTTGAATTTAAATGAATATTTGAAGGATTCCAAAGCTTTGCTCTTTAGACCATGCTATTCTGCCTACTTTATGCTTTATTTTTCTCTCCCTTTCTCTCTCTCTCTCTCTCTCTCTCTCTCTCTCTCTCTCTCTCTCTCTCCCCCTCCCTCCCTCCCTCCCTCTCTCTAAGGTCTAAATCTCTTACTCCAGTTTCATGTTTTTGTTCCCCTCACCTTTCTGGTGACCTTCTGTGTCTCACCCTCTGCAAATATGTTCCTTAAATTATGTCCTGCATTGTTTAGTTTACATTGTCTGATCACACATATTCTCCATATTCTACTTTTATTAATTCATTCCAAAGCAAATATTTTTTTCTGAACTCCAAATGTATTATATTCCTGAAACATATTGAGTTAGCTGAAAGCCCCAAGCCTATTTCACTCATTCTGAGTTTATCTTCTGTTCATTCCATCCTCTATATCTTTGTTTCCATAATATTTTATTGTCAGATTGTTTTCCATACAACACCCAGTGCTCTTCCCCTTAAGTGCCCTCCACCATCACCACCCCCTCTTTTCCCCCCTCCCCCTTCCCCTTCAACCCTCAGTTCATTCTCAGCATTCAATAGTCTCTCTAATTTTGCATCCACTATGAGTGCAAACATATGGTTTCTGTCCTCTGCCTGGCTTACCTCACTCAGCATGACACCCTCAAGATCCATCCACTTTTCTACAAAGGGCCATATGTCATTCCCTCTCATTGCCATGTAGTACTCCATCGTGAATATATACCACATCTTCTTGATTCATTCGTCAGGTGATGGACATTTAGGCTCCTTCCATGTTTTGGCTATTGTTGACATTGTTGCTATGAACATTGGGGTACATGTGCTCCTATGCATCAGCATTTCTGTCTCTAGCGATAGTTTTTTGAGGAACCTCCACACTGTTTTCCAGAGCGGCTGCACCAGTTTACATTGCCACCAACAGTGTATGAGGGTGCCCATCTCTCCACACCCTCTCCAACATCTATAGTCTCTTGCTTTGTTCATTTTAGCCACTCTGACTGGCGTGAGGTGGTATCTCAGTGTGGTTTTGATTTGTGTTTCCCTGATGATGAGTGATGTTGAGCATCGTTTTATGTGTCTGTAGGCCATCTGGATGTCCTCTTTGGAGAAGTGTCTGTTCATATCT
>NC_043712.1:15897847-15906985 GCF_006229205.1 Suricata suricatta | reverse complement strand
TCTTCACTGGATTATTTGTTTTGTGATTGTGAAGTTTGGTGAGTTCCTTGTACATTTTCGATATGAGCCCTTTATCTGATATGTCATTTGCAACTATCTTTTCCCATTCTGTCGGTTGCCTATTAGTTTTCTTGATTGTTTCCTTTGCCTTGCAGAAGCTTTTTATCTTGATGAAGTCCCAAGGGTTCAGTTTTGCTTTAATTTCCCTTGCCTTTGAGGATGTGTCAAGTAGGAGATTGCTGTGGTGGAGGTCTAGGAGGTTTTTCCCTACTTTCTCCTCGAGGGCCACAGAAAGGTATTCTTACAGAAACAGAAACAGGAGAGTTGATTCTGTATATTTTAAAATATCCACTTGCTTTCTAGAAAGTACCACCATGAGATTCAGCATGGGAGGTCTTGGTACAGGGATCATGTGATGTGACATCAAATGGTGGGTAATCTCACTTCTGCAGAAGCACATGCTTTGGGTTAAGGGAGGGCCACCTGCTTTATATATACACACATATATATGTGTGTGTGTGTGTGTAATTTCTTAATGTTTATTTTTGTGAGAGAGAGAGAGAGAGAGAGAGAGAGAGAGTGAGAGAGTGAGTGAGTACAAGCTGGGGAGGCACATAGAAAGAGGAAGACAGAGGATCCAAAGCAGGCTTCAGGCTCGGAGCTGTCATTGCAGAGCCAGATATGGGGCTTAAACCCATAAACCGCAAGATCATGACCAGAGCTGAAGTTGAATGTTTAACCAACTCAGCCACCCAGGCACCCTGAACATATATTTTAATATTTGCTTATTTTTGGGAGAGTGTGCACATGCATGAATAAGGAAGGGGCAGAGAGAGAGGAAGAGAGAGAGAATCCCAAGCAGGCTTCACACTCAGCGTGGAGCCTGACGCTGGGCTTGATCCCATGAACCATGAGATCACAACCTGAGTCGAAATCATGAACCACCCAGGTACCCTTGCACTGAACATATTTTAAAGTTACATTTACAAAATATAAAGAGTCTAGAAATATGTATTTTAGGTTCTATTTATATTTTTCTTGCCTAATCAGAATTGCCCTGACCCATTTTGGGTGTACATCTCTGTGTTTACTGAATGTCCTCTATCTTCTGTATTGCAGACTCTTGTCCAACTCCCAAGCAGCTCAGAAGGTACTCGAATGGAGGAAGTTTTTTTTTTTTTATTTCCTTTTAGCCTAGTATTTGATCCTCCCCCTCTCAGGCTCAGCTTAGAGGAATGGGACCTCAAATCAATTTTGGAATCATTATGAATTATTTGCATTTGACTTTTTAGTGGGAGCTCAAAAATATTTCAGAATTTTAGAGTCATAATTAGGCCTATCATTTTAGACAAATGCCACATAATTTGTCCACTCCTGAAGCAAATCTTGCTTCTGGGAAGGAGGGCAAATATTTAAGAATGAAATGAGACCAATGCTCACATGAATTAAAAAACAAGTAGTTTAAATCTTTAAAATGATTTCCCCAGTTCTTGCTCATTAGTCAATATTGCAAAGAGCCCCGTGCCAAAATTTTGAGCAGTCCCTGAATCTCAAAGACCATTGCTTTTCTCCCTCTTTATTATTAATGCTAATTTATATGAGCCTTAAGGTAAGCAATTGCTAATGTTCCTATCGCGCCAGTTCCAACCCAGGGAATTAGAGGAATGAGACGCTGGCGCCTAATTCATGGTTATTTCCCCGTTTCACCTGAGCAAAGTGGGGAATGGAGCATTCTTTAGGGAGGAACCCATGAGTGCAAAGAGGGCACTCTGGGAGATGACAAATAAAGACAGAAGAGAAGACCCTTTCAGCCAAAGTGGTAATCAGAGGATTTAAAAATTATTTTTTTGACAATACAGACAGCACTTGCAGAATGCAATTCCCTTTTAGATGAAGTTATCCAGTGAACCAATACAATAGAACAAGAAATAAAATGTCAGACAACGCATACAACAGCAATGATTTCTCTTTACACATCTTATTTCCAAACTATAGCTGGGGTAGTCTGTCAAAATATGATGCACAGTCCCGTGTGAGTGGAATGAGACCAGTCTTATACAATGACAAAGAATTAAGCATTTGAAATGAGACAGTTGGCTAAATTCCTCAATCTTCTTGGCCATCTTGTTTGAAAACCTACCCCTGATTCAGTGATAATTATAATAATGACGATGACAGCAACAGCAGGAGTCCAAAAATAATAGAAGTACTTATTATATGATATCTATTAGTAGCCTACATTAACAATGGCACGTATCAGGGATCAGCCAACTATGGCGGTGGGCCAGAGCCAGCCCATGACCTATTTTGTATGGTCCTTGAGCTAAGAATGAGTGTTACATTTTCTAGGGCTATAAAAAAAAAAAAAAAAGAAAAAGCCAAGAATGTCACAGACACTCTGTAGTCTATAAAGCCTAGAGTATTTACTGTTTGGCCTTTTACAGAAAATGTTTGCCAACCTTTGGTATATATTAATATTCATGTAGCATTTACTGTATATCAGACTGTTGTATTATAAAGACTTTTTGGGCCTTTGTTTCTGGTTCTTGGGAGAGAGCCCCTAAACCATTGGAATTTATTCATGGTGGACTTCTCAGACCACAGCTGACTTTATGCTACTGAGATGAAATTTTACAAGGCGTTCCAAAACAGACTTAGGATGGTGGCTGGCCATTCCAGAACACCAACATGTGCACTTCCAGGTTGCAGGTACACATTGATTTGCCAGGATGGTGATGCATCCTGAGGACACAAGAGCTTTGTAGTTGGGAACCTCTCAGACCTCATCCTCTGTTCTCTTCATTTGCTTGCCCTGACTTGTACCCTTTATAACAAAACTGTAACCATAGTATAGTGCCTTCTTGAGCTCTGTGAGTTGTTCTAGAGAATTACTGCACTTCCACAAGAGTGGAAACTTGAATTTGTAGCCAGTTGGTCAGAAGGGTAAGTGGATTAAGAACCTCTGAGCTTGTAGGTGATGTGGGAAGTGAGGGCAGTCTTGAAAGACCACTCTCAGCCTGTGAGTCGAGTAATTCCAGGTAGTTAATGCCAGAACTGCACTGCTGAGGCATTACGCATTGTAAAAATAAAACTTTAACAAATATTCATTTTGAATGACTCTATGAAGTAGGGTGCTCTTTTTACCATATTTGCGGATGAGGAAATTGACGCACAAAGAGATTGAGTCATTGGCCCCAAGCCACAGCCTGCAGGTGGTAGAGTCAAGATTCAAACTCAGAGTCCAACTTTGGGGGCCAGCTGAGTTTGTAACCATCATGCTACTAAATCATGATCCTTTTAAATACCATCTGATGGTAGAAGGATGATTGTAGAATTTTTACTTTATAATATGCAGAATTGAGTCCCTTCTTCAGTTTGTCTTTGCCTTGGCCTTGAAGCTCAGTTCCAACTCTAAGCCTTAGACCTTATAACCGTGGTGTGCCCCAGTACTGCTGGCTGGATCCTTGATTTGTTCCATACAAATAGCAAGGCAGAATTGACCAAAATAATAGACTTTGGGGTAAGCAGACTTCAGTATGAATCCTGCTCTGTCACATTCTAATGTCAGACATGTTATTGACAGTCCCATACCTCGGCTTTCCTGTCCAGAAAAGGTGGAAGGAAAAGAATAAAGGTGCATTCAGGCATTCTGATTGGAACAGAACTGGGGTTAAACCTTTTCTGGCATGTGGAACTGAGAGTCTACATAAGTTTCCATCCACGTAGCATCTATTTGGATCCAGGGATTAGCATGGAAGCTGGGGGTTCCCTGTGGGCGTGGGGAAAAGAACACACCTAAAACAGGTAAGTCTCTGGGAGGGTCCTATGTGTCTCCTGAGAGACAGTTTTCCTTTCTCTCCATCAGAGAAGAATCCAGGGAGTTTAACCAGCTTGGGCAATAGGATCTGAAGGGGAGTGGGAGAGGTGTGGCTCTGTCAACTAAACCTGTCCCTGCTGAGGCCCCTTGTTAGCATGTGTGTCCCTGGGAAGTAAAGGCTGTGTTCACCCACTAGGAGATGTTGCATTAGGCTCCAGCTCCTCCAGCTGCATGATCTTGCTGTGCGTTCACCTCTAAGTCAAAATAACACAGAGGGAGAGTGGTAGTTCCTTTCTCCCTTCGCAGCAAGGATAGTTTGAAAACCTCAGGGGCTATGAAGTCACAATGTGCACTTCAGCAGTGTGCGGGCCGTCAGCCTGGAGGATTTCAGATTTGATTTTCACTGACTACAGCTGGAGTACAGTGGGGACCCATAACTGTAATACAATGACTGGAGTGGATTGATGTGGTTTTTACATATATCTCTGCATAGGACTTTGTGATCTGTCTGGTTATATTTTGTTTGCCTTATTTGGCACGTAATAAGTACTCAAACTTTATATGCATTTTTTCTTTTATTATTTATTGTCAAGTTGGTTTCCATATAACACCCAGTGCTCATCCCAACAAGTGCCCTCCGTGCCTTCATACCCTTTTTCCCCTCTCCCCCATCCCCATTAACCCTCAGTCTATTCTCAGTATTTAAGAGTCTCTTGTGGTTTGTCTCCCACCCTTTCCTTATTTTTCCCCTTTCTCTCCCCATGGTCCTCTGTTAATCAAACTTGATATTTTTTAATTCTTCCCCTTTCCTTGCCTTCCCTTTCCTTTCTAGATACTTCCCTGCTGTGGTCTTGCCATACTTTCCCTTCCAGAGTGTGAAGATCTGTCCTGAGTCCTGATCCCATGCCTTCTCTCACTGCGCCAGGCTCCTTCCTGCCTACTTGCCTCCATGGCTAACTCCTGCTCCTTTATCCCCTTTCCTTGCTGTGACAACATTTCAAAAAGCTGAAATTTACTCAGGATCAAACAAAGTAATATGGGGCTTTTTGGGCAGATTTCAGTGCATATTACAAAAGTATCTTGGTTTCAGTCCCTGCCCAGTGCTCAGTTCTACCGAATTGCTTGCTTCCTCCTAGCTGGATCCATTCCCCAAGACCAGCTCCATGCAGACACACTTATGCCTGAGTCTTTCCCAAAATAAGCATTATGTTTCCTGCTTCTTTCAGGTCTTGTCCCTTCCCCACCTTCAGCCCTTCTCCACCCCAAACTCACTTCATTCCATCACCCTGTGAGCCTACGCTCCTAGAATAGCCTCTAGCCACATGTGGCTATTGAACACTTGAGAGTGGTTGGTTCAATTGGAGATGTGCAGTGAGTGTAAAAAGCACATTGAAGATTGAAGCCTCAGTACAAACAAAAGCATGTGAAATACTTCCTTAATAAGGTTTGTGTTGATTTCACATAGAAACATAAATTTTAGGCATCTTGTATTACATGAAATACATTAAAATTATTTCAATCTACCTCCTTTTATTAAAATGCTACTAGGACATTTAAAATTACAAATGTCACTCACATTTTCATTCACCTTATATTTTTATTGGAGAGCGCTGTTAGGCAGACCCTTTGAAAACATAATCTGACCATTCTCTTCTCCTGATTAAAACTCTTGAAGGGTTCTTTAGGATAGTGATCAGATTTCCTAGCATAATTTGAACATTTTCTGATCTGGGCTCTGTTTGCTTCTTCATCTCTCCCTATGCTCCTCCCATACCGAGTCACTTGCAGCCATGTGAATGGGCTCTGTTTCTCCTCACTTCTGGACCTCTGCTCATGCCAATTTCTTTATCTGGAAAGTCCTTTCTTCCCATAGTCCATCCCTGGCTCTGCTTTATATTTTGGTTTAGATGCCACTATACTTTAGGTATACTTCCTCAACCTTCCGCAGTGTCCTGTGCTTGCACTTTTCATGACCCTTATCACATCGTTTGATAGCCACAACCCCCCCATCCCATTATCATCCCTGAGAAGGGACCCTACTGGGTTCACTGATGTGTACCTAATGCCTGTATTAGTGCTTGTCACATAGTGGTTATGATGCTTTTAAACTGAAGTACAACATACACATTTTTGAATAAATAAATGCATCAAGCAATAGTCTTAAATCAATAGAGCATGTCTGAGATGCTCAATTCACCAACACATTTGTGAGAGATATGTAGGATTGCTTTGGGGGCAATCACTAAAGACTCAGATTGCTTGGAAATAGATGCCTGATTCCAGTTTTCCAAGAGAACAGGAAACACCTTTTGCCCTGTGACTCAACTCTAAGTTTATCAAGGTCCTGAGTACTGGGGGCTGCCATTATCAAGTACCTATGCACCTGGCATTGACCCCAGAATGCCTGCGAGAAAGCTTTCCTTTAGCGTCGTACTTGCTCTTACACCATATAGAAGCAAGAGAACAAGGTCTTTGCCCTAAGACTCAAACCAATTACATTTCTAACAGATCATTCTTGCCCCAGAGTCTTCTCTGCATGATATTTACATAACAGAGGATATTTCTGCCCCTGTCCCTTAGTATTTTATGTTGAGGTATTGTCTTCACCTACCTAACCATAATGAAGTAGTTCAAAAGTAGAACTTAGCAGTCATCCCAAGTCAGGATTTAATATTGAGGTGGTTTTGGAAACCTCATTTTATGAATTCCAGGTCCCACAGTTGGGGCATTGTATCCCAGAAACCTATGTTCCCCCATTCTCTGATTCAGATAATTGTCCCTTTGATATATTTAGGTTCACCTATATATATCTGCTTCTACCTGTCTTCTAATATTAAGATATTAGATATCCTAATATCTTCTCTTTTAAGAAAATCATACCTATCTTTAATATCTTGGTCAAAGTCCATTTGCTCTACAAAACAAAAATAGATCAACTCAATCCTCAATAATGTCTTCTTATCTCCCATAATATTTATTATCCTTATTGTTCTCTTTGGCACTTCAATTTGGTCTTAATGCAGTCTTGTGATATTGATTATATCACTGTGTTAGTATTACTTAACCTTTTAAAAGATTATGTCATGTGTCTTCAAATATATCATATGCTCCCTGAGGGCACAGCCTGTCGTGTATGTCTTCATAGTCACCCTGGAGCCTAGCATATGGGTCAATAAATTATTTTTGACTGGTGCATAATAAAAAGAAAGCAGGATGATATCAAATATGAATTGAGTTAGTAAAACTAGATCAATAACATTAAAACCAGATATACTTGAATTTAATAGAAGACCTTGGTTTGTAGGAGGAAAATGGACTTAGAAGTGTCCATTTTTCAGATTCATTACTCTGAGTAACTTTCAGTATAGGCTCTACCGAGGTGCTGAGGATTTAGTGGTAAACAAAACTAGAAAATTTTGGCCTTTAGAGGGCTTAAAATTTTAGTGGTAGAAGCAAATGAAAGCAAGTAAACAATATAATGTTAGGTAGTATAAGTATTCTGAAGAAAAATGAGGCATACTGAACTGAAAATTTTTAATTCCAGCAAAATTAGGTTCAAAACAGGCTCAATCACTTATTACAGATTATGCGCTACTGAATATTGGACTTAAACTTTATAAATTTCTATATAATAGGTAAAAACAAAGATCTAGTTGCACACTGAGTGTTGCATAATAATGCATACGATTCCTGATATACTGTAGGCATTCAGTATATCATACTGGATACAGGACCACATAAAAGGTAAAAGTATCCACGTATATGTGTAGTTATTATGTTTACTCTTGTGTCCCTGACTCCAAATATAGCCATACATTAAGACATGCTTCAAATACCACCACCTTTGTGAAGGCTTCTTCTGTGTTCCTCAAGCCTTTTAATTTATCTCTTGTGAGCATTATCATTTCCCTGCTAAGGCTATAACTTCTTCGAGGGGGAAAAAAATCTGTGATTATTGGAACACTCTAATTTTTGACATTTTGCTCACCATTTACATGTAATTGAAAGCCAAGTGCCATAGAACCTACCTGCACCGTAGCTCTGAGTGCTGCTCATTTTTCAATGATACTACTCAAATGTAAGCAGTCACTAGCTCTCATTTGATCTCTGACCCTGCAACATCCTTTAAATGAGCTCCTTATTTTCATTCCTAACTTCTTCACTTCTTTACACCTCCCAGCCAAAACTATCTTCTTTAAATAAGAATCTAATTAAGTTGTATGTTTTTTTTTTCTTAAACCCTTCTGTAGATTCTCATTAGACTTATAATAATATGCAAGCTCCTTCCACAAAGCCCTGTGTGACCTAGCCCTGTCTGCATTTCACACATTACAAGTCACCAGCCTCCTCACACACTGCCCTTCAGCTATTTTGGTCCTTTTTTAGTTCCTTACAATTTCCATTTTTCCTCAAAGCATTGTACCAGAAGCAACCTTTTCCCCCCATTCTTTGCCCAAATAAAACTATATATCCTCCAAGTCTCACTTGAAAAGTTATCTCTTTAGATACGGAATTATCTAAATTATTTCACTTGTCCTCTTTCTCTAAAAACTCAAGTGTGTTACTTA
Source organism: Suricata suricatta (assembly GCF_006229205.1). Lineage (NCBI taxonomy): Eukaryota > Metazoa > Chordata > Mammalia > Carnivora > Herpestidae > Suricata > Suricata suricatta. Next base: position 15,898,600 of record NC_043712.1, on the reverse strand, counting down.
ATAGTACTATCACAATCAGTTTGAGGATTTACTTTTGTCTTCTCATTAGATTGTGAGCTGTATGAGGGCAGGGCAACAACTATGAGAGTGAATGTGCAATAAATTGATGATTAAAAAAACTCTTGATATCTACCTTATAGGTGCTCTTAATCGTTTGCTAGCTGAATTCATGTTTATCTGATTTTTAAAGTAATTAAAAGTATACTTAGTATTAAATAAACAGAGCCAGAATCCACAGACACTCTGATCTTTGCAGTTTTGTTTCAGGGCCCAAAATGCCTTCCTTGGCCCTTCTTACAACCAGCAACCACATCACTGGAACCTGATGGCGGTCTTAGCCAATCTTCTCCCCAAAGCACCTCTACTTTCAGTGTCCTATTCCCAGTATCCTTTTATTAGCTAATCTGGAAGGAGAAATGTATGATTCCTGTCAGTTTCAGATTTTGGTACATGAGACTATATTCCTGTCTACATTCTTTATAGTTATCATTATATTTTAATTCATGACATGGATTAAAGTCATAGTTGGTCATATCAAATATGTTACATGAAAATATTAGTATCTAAAGAGGTTTCCATAACCTGGATTGATAAAACTAACCAATTAGATGGAATTTCACATGAAGACATGCAAACACCTGCCACTATTAAAAAGATATAGAGGTCATGAATGAAGAAGGATCTATTACAACCAATCCATTAGAAATACAAGCAATCATCAGAGATTACTATGAAAAATTATATGCCAGCAAA
>NC_043712.1:15821593-15897747 GCF_006229205.1 Suricata suricatta | reverse complement strand
AAAAAAAAAAAAAAAGAATACCTTTCTGTGAAGAAGAGGTTGCTTAACCTGAGAGATAACTGGGCCGTTATCACTGAAGGCAAAGTAGCTAATGTTATCAGGGGGATGGAGCCAGGCATGGAGTTGTGGGTGTGGGTAGTGGTTCAATCAGAGGCAACTAGGAGCAAAGAGGCTTTCTCAAATTTCTGTGTCTTTACACAGGCTGTTTCGTCTCCCTGGAAACTGTTTTCTCTGCATTTCTCCAAGCTGTAATGTTCAACATAAGCACATCCTTCAAAGACTTATCTCAAGGGTACTACCCTTGCAAGGCATTTCCTACAGCCTCCAGTTTGACTCATGTGTCCACCTCTCCTTCCTACTTTTTGCTAGAACCCTGTACATACCTCTGTCCTAGTGCTGCTCTCTGTATCGTGAATGTTGATTTCATCTATATCTTTCTCTAGCCTGCTTCAATGATGTTAACCAAATGTGCTATATAGTCAATGCCCAATGAAGGTTAGATGAATTAATGAATTAATGGACTAATGAAGTACTGGATAGATGAAGATAGCTTTTTATTACCTCAGGTAGTAGTCTGAATCCTGGTAATATGAAAATAACATTTCTACTAATAAGTCCATGCATCTAAGAGGAAAAGTCTAGGCAGGATCTATTCCCAGGGGAATTGATAACCATACATGTGAAGTTACGCTTTGGACAAACTGAACAGTAATATAAGAGTTTGTATGTATCACTTCTGCACATTTATTATCCCTTTAGTCCCTTCATAAAATTTCTTACACTGCAGGCCTTCTTTACTTTGTCAATGTCTACCTCTCCCCCAGGTTTCCAGGAGAATTTTATTTGCATGAGTGAATATCATAATGTGAAATTCTTAAAAGTTTAGGTCACACGAGTTTCTTGACTTCCTGAAGCCAATTTGCAGATTCCCAGAATTCTAGATATCAAATAAAGAGCACTGTAATTTTTTAAAATTATTTTTTCTACTGAGATTTATAAAAACTATTTAAATATTATATATATTTTAACACACACACACACACACACACACACACACTTCCCAGTATTTCATGATCAGAGAAGATCAGTACGTATTTGCTGAAATAAAAGTATGGCAACTATTATCTAGTGGTGTAAGATGATGAAAACCTTAGAGATAACTCAAATGTTAAAGCCAGGCTGATCACATAATTGAATTAATCCTGGGTAAAAGAAAGGCAAAAAATGATAGCTGATGTTTATGGATATTGGATATTGGTGGGAAAATGTTCTTTAAAATATTTTTTAAATATTTATTATTTATCTTTGAGAGAAAGGGGAAGAGACAGAGCACAAGTGGGGAGGGGCAGAGAGAGAAGGAGACACAGACTCCGAAGCAGGCTCCAAGCTCTGAGCTGTCAGCACAGAGCCCAATGCAGGGCTCAGACTCACAAACCATGAGATCATGATCTGAGCTGAAGTTGGATGCTTAATGGACTGAGCCACCTAGGCCCCCCAATGGAAAAGTGTTCTTAAATAAACCAATGTAATACTAACACTCGTTTTCATTGAGCCTCCATTATCTTATCTATAAAATGGAAACAAATGCCTTTGCCTTGAATACCTAACAGATTTAATGGGGCGATCCAATAATGAATATGAAATCATATTGTAAATTGCTAGATGCTGCGTAGGCTGGTAGAATCACTAACTTAAGTTCCTGTTGTCTGCCAAGAAAACAATAACTGAAATTGTATTCATATAATAATAGATGGCCGCTGTGCTCATGTAATAATAGATGCCAGGGGGCTCACGACCAATATCGTTCCCAACACTGGACAAGGGATGTAGGGCCTGTCTGATAAAATTAGTCAAATCACCAACACGGAATGAAATGCTTACAGAGGTAGTGATAGAGATGTGCTACAGGACCGGCTTTTCATTATTTTGGTGATGTAAATAGAGATCAGAGGAATTAAGCCTGCTTCCAACTCCTTCTTGGGCTCTAAGACACTGAGTAGCTTTGAGCATACAGTATAGTAGGAGGAAATCTAATTAAAAAAAAAAAACCTGGAGAAAATCCTCCAAGTTTCCAATCTCTAAATTGGGAAAGTGGGAGGAGGTCAGAGGACACCACTGAGTTCTGATTAAAGTTATGAATGATGCCGACTCCCTCTAAGGATTCTGCACCGAATTCCACCAGGGGGAGGGTTTCCACACCAACTAGCAAAGCTCTCACACCAGCTGGGTGTCCCATAATTCAACTCAATTCTGGCATTATCTACTTGGGGACACCCAAGGTTAAGGTCTCAGTTATAGAAGACTGTGCCCCTCTCTCCCAACTTCAGATGCCAATTGCAAATCCACATTGTACTTAGGCTTCTGATCCACTGGCTATGGCTCATAAGTTACAATGACCCCTTTCATAGGTTTGATTAATTTGCTAGAGCAGCTCACAGAACTCAAAAATAATTATTTACTAAATTACTGGATTATTATACAAGGATATAACTCATGGAGTTCCTGGGAGGCTCAGTTGGTTAAATGTCTGACTTCAGCTCAGGTCATGGTCTCACGGTTCATGGGTTCAAGCCCCATATCGGGCTCTGTGCTGATCAGCTTGAAGCCTGGAGCCTGCTTCAGTGTCTGTGTCTCCCTCTCTGACCTCCCCCACTTATGCTCTGTATCTCTCTCTCTCTCAAAAATAAACATACATTAAACAAACAAACAAAAAAGGATGTAAGTGAGGAATAGCCAGATGGAAGACATGCACAGGGCAAGACTGGGAAAGGAGTGTGAAGCTACCATACCCTCTCTGAATGAACTACTCTCCCCAAATCTCTACATGTTCACTAGCCCAGAAGCTTTCAGAACCCCATTCTTTTGGATTTTTATGGCGGCTTCATAATATAGGCATGGTTGATTAAATCATCACCTTTGGTGATCAATTTAACCTCCAACCCCTCTCCCCTCCCCAGAGGTTGGGGGTTGGGACTAAAAGCTGCAACCCTCTAAACACCTGGTTGGTTCCCCTGACAACCAGCCCCCATGCTTAGGTGCTTCCCAAAAGTCATCTCAATAACATGGCAAGAAACACCTTCAACACGATCATCAGTTAGGAAATCCCAAGGGTTTTAGGAGCTCTGTGCCAGAAATGGGGACAAAGACCAAATACATGTTTATTATAAATCATAATATTGCACCCTCAAGTAGAATCATCATATGCATACATTTTTCATATATTTTCAGGTTTTTGTAGATTCCTTAGGCTCTCTGAAATCCAGATTAATAGTCCTTAAATTCTATAATAACAAGAATTTTCACTTCTGATGAATTAAAGCCATATTATATTGAGTGATTCCTATATACTAATATACTATACTATACCATGGACTATATCTCATATAATTCTCACAACAGACCTAATTGGTAGGGCCTATGATTCCCTCAAATTGCATTGGAGATTGAAGCTCAAAGCAATACAAGGATTTATCCAAGATCATATAGTTAAAAAGCTGGGAACTGAACCAAAACTAGCTGTTTCCAAAGGGAACAAGGCAGAGCTGAGGCATCTGAGATGATTTTAGAAATCCATGTTGCTTCTATTCAGAGGGAGCCTAAGTATTCCTACCATGGGGAATGAACAGTGGGGCATGAAGCATGAGGCTCGAGCCCTGCCCTTGCTCTCTTTTCCTCAGCCGTGGAAAGAGCTCAGGAACACAAGTGGCTTGATTAGCTGTCTCTCTCTGGGGATGTGTGACAGCCCATAGGGTTGTGACTGTGGGGTTGGGAGTAACAAAGCAGTCAACCTCTGAATGTGGAGGGGGCATCCCCTGTGTCTCTAAGGGGCCTGCAGGGTGCAGGTGGCACTAATTTCACAGGAAAGCAAGGTGTTTGCCAAAGGAAGGACAGATGGTTCCAGTCACCAGTTATTTATTTCTATAATTAGCTGCATGCTGTGAGCTCAGATCATGGAGAAATTACTACTTCCTATGGAATTCCTCCCATTATTAGGGAAGAAATGGGAATTGGAAGCCAAGGAGAGGATATTTGTGGGATGGTAACTCCCATGTCTCTGGGCTTGCAGCTGTCCTGGGAAAGAGAACATAGTCTGGAGTAATAATCTGAATCAGCCAAAAGGATTGAGTTTTAAGTCCAATTGTACCATGGTCTTGTGTTTTCACATAGAATTTATCCTTTTTGGGTTTCATGGTCTTCATCCAGTAGAGAGGGAAATTTTGAAAAGGAAGTTTAACCATTGATGTGACAGACTCCTGTTGGCTATATGATTGGGCCCATGAAACCTATTAAGACCAAAAAAAAAAAAACCCTCTTGAACCCAGTATATCAACAAACAGATGTAAAACTCAGTCAAGGGATCCTACTTAGTAGCTAACTAGCTGTGAACAAGTGACTTTAAATTACTTTTTCTGTAAATGGAATAACTGTGTCCACCTAGCAGAGGTGTTATGAGATTTGAATGAAAATATACATCCAGTGGTTGGTATAAAGTAGGCACTCAATAAATGGGCATTAATTTTATTATTTTAATTTGGGGGAGAAGACACCAAAATATTAATCTACTGTGACACAGAATAAGTCTCATGCTAAAGTGAACTAGAAGTAATTCATCTACGATTGCTGCAAATGAGGATGGAATCATTAATATTGATAGCATTCTGTGGTTCACTTGGGACAATGGGTCTTGTTCTCTAGACATTCTCTTGTAATGATGCAGATTTCTGTGATCATACTTGGGGGCTGCTATTCTGACCCAAACTATCATCCTTTGCAGTATGATCTGGCCTTGCATACGCTTTAGAAGTGAGATTAGAATTTAGAACGTTAGTGTCAACACTTCTGATATGCTCCTTGTAATTAGCACCTTGTGCTCATCAAATAACAAGGTTTGTAAATGTGGAGTTCAAGTGGCTAAATAAGAGCCACCCTTTTTATGTAAACCAAGAAAGAGAAACAAACTCACAAGACAGCAAGCTCCTGTTTCCCCACTTATTTGTGTACCTTGATTGATATTTTCAAGTCTGTTTTCCTCTAAAGAGCTTCAGGCACTCCACATGTATTTGTTGTAAAACCTCCCAATGACTTTGTGGTGCAAGAAAATAGTCCTAGTACTAGCACCTTATTGATGCTAGTACTACCTCAAGTAGGGGTAGGAAGAGTGAGAAGAAAATTAAGATAATATAGATTATACCTCAAACTCACCATGACTATGATTTAGCCACTCCCCTCCCTCAAAAATCCAATGACCCCTACCTCAGTTAATGGAATTCTCATCTATACAGTTGAGCAAGCAATGCATTTACAGTCTTCTCTGATACCTATCCTTCCACTTATAATCACTCTGGGTGCAGTTTGTAAAATGCATTAGAGGGAGGACAAAGCAAATGGTGTTGGTGTGCAGATAAAGCAGAAAGGTATTGCAAAAGCCTCAACAAAGTGTGACAGTGGCTTGGCTTTAGGATATTGGTGATGGAGGTGAATAGAAACAGAACTGGGAGACATTTACAAAGAATTCATGGTTTTGCATAAAGTCTCAAAGTTAGGATATGACAGAACACAGGGATGTAACTTTAGACCGTCGAAACTAATTTCAGGACAATTTCTTCTCTCTTGCCATTCGAAGGCAGGTCTTTTAAATGGAGGAACACTTTGAGCAGAGGCTTTGATTTTTCAGGTGTTTTATATGTAAAATGAAGCTAATAATGCTACATATCTCTTATGGTCATTGTGAGGATTACAGTAGATAATATACACAGATGTTTAACCCTTTGTTCAACACCCAGATGAAAGCTCAAGAAAAGTTTGCATACAAGTGTATCTATGCTTTCATATCTTACAATAATTAATATGCATTAAAAAGACAAAGCAACAAGGGAAAATTAGGACTGTCCTTTTGCATCTGCCCTATGCTTTGTCTTATTTTACTAAAGCCAGAACCCAGCCAATCTGAGTCTTCAGTCACTGCTTCCCACCTAACACAGATAAGAGGCTGTGAAAGGAATGTCACTGTCCAGTCCTGTGTGTGTGTGTGTGTGTGTGTGTGTGTGTGTGTGTGTGTGTGTGTTTCAGATTAATTTTGTGAGACAAGCAGAAGTTGCTGCCTTGATTTGTCCTTGGAAAGAGTTCTGCTTTTTTTGATTAAAGATGTATTTTTACAACCTAAATGTGCAGGTCAAAGTAATTTTTTGACAGGCAAAATACTTAGCTGTGACTGTCCATGAATCTTCTCCCCATACCCCCCCCCATATCCCCTTCCCTTGTCCTGTTGATATCTGTCTCCTCATCTTTCTGAAGCCTCACACCTGTCTATCATTGCCTCTCTCTGACCCACCAGCACCTTTTTTGCATCTCCTCTCTGCACCCTCTTTGATTCTTATCCTGCTGAATGTGGAATCTAGCTCTGAATTTGCTCTCAGGCCTTGACCTCTTAAGTCCTTGCCTCTTAAATCAAGATATGAGTACCCGCTGGGGGATTTAGGGAGGTAGTGTCACAGTGTGGATCGAAATCCCAGGACACTTTACCAGCATGTCACATAACTTTAATTGAATAGTATTTAACTTAAAACATGTACATATCTTTTTTTTAATGCAATAAATTAAAGAAAAACGCCAGGTCTACCATTTACCAGTTTTGTGACCTTGAGATATCTCTTACCTATGTAATTGAAATAACTTACTCTGCAAAATGTCTTTTAGAAGTAAATAAATGTGTGAAACACTGATCATGCTGCTTGGCACAGAAACTTGCTTAATAAGCACTGAATTTCCACTTATTTATTTTTTTTTAAGTTACAGATGAGTAAACTGAGATTCAGAGAGAATTATTCGGCCTAAATCAGAACTGACAAGTAACAGACCCAAGACTTGAACATCACCTGGAACATGGCTGGTCTAATTTCCAAGTCCTTGACCTAGATCAAATCCAAATAAATACTGTGCTTGGGTGGTAGACACTTTGGGTTATGCCCCACAACCCCCAAGACTATGATTCACTCCCATTGCATTTGAGGGTATGTGGTCAAGATGCTCTGATCTTTAATGGCATGCTCCCTGTTTTCTTGCATGAAGATTCTGGGTTGGTAAAACTAGTCAATCAAATAAATGCTCTGTCAGTCTACTGTATTCCTAACCATGGCTTTTGCAAAGCTAACCCCTCCAAGCCTTAGTCCCATTCCCTTTCCTCTTGTTCTTCTTGTTCACCACCAGTCCCTTTGTAAGTCTCACCTCATCCCTTTATATTGCTACCCCCAGTTTCCTTTCTTATTTCTGCTACTGATACACAACACACCCTGTTTTACCTCTTGCTGGAGGCTTCCTTGCTATTTTTCTTTCTAGAACACTCCCCTCCCCTCCTGGAGCCACCAATTCCTCTGCCTCTCTAGCAAACTCTGACCTAAACTCATGCTTCCTATTTCACTATGATACCTCCTCTAGGAAGCCTTCTGTGATTTCTCCCTGCATCCTCACTACAGCCAACATAAAGGCAGAGACAGACTTAGGTGTGGTGCCTCTCTTTGCTCTTATATCCCACCGACTTCCTTAGTTCTAACAATTCTCCCTTTGTATTCTGTCTGGTTACCAGCCTTTATCTTCAACTAGCTTCTTGAGCCCAGTGATTGCTTCTTGGATTGTAGGTGACTATGAAAATGCCTGACGTAGTGAGTACTCAATAAATATTTCTCAATAAATGATTTACATATAATTACTTTGTTTGCCAAGACAAGATTAAACGTGCAAGACTCTCATTAGGAGAAGTACCTGTGAGAGACGAAGGGCGGAGTAGTTCAGGTATGCTTAGAGAGCCCTCAGACCAAGATACAAATCCAACTCTTGAGTGAAAGAGAAGAGGAAGCATCCTAGATTGTGGTTCAGCTTGAGAGGTTCAGAAAAGAAGACCTGTGTCTTCCAGGAATAGGCCTGCCTTGGCATCTCTGCCGTGCTCAGTCACTAGCTGGGGACAGTCCTAGAAGCATGGCCAGGGCAAGAATACAGGGACAGGTCTCAGAGCAGAGCAGTTGGGGCCTCTGTCAATCACCCTACCTGCAGGTGGAGTTCTGTGGGGCACATAGTCATGGTGGCCACAAATACTAAACGGAGGTTATTATCCACTTAGCCACCCTCCCTCTGTGCGTCTTTTACTCATCAATATTTGCTACATGGGTCTTATGTACCAAGATTAACAACATAGACATATGGAAGTGAAGGGGAAAGTACTCATCCTTAAAAAGTTCACGTTCTAGTAGGACACAGACACATGCACAGATAGCTGCATTGTACTTTTAAGTGTAAGACAGAGATAAAACAGAGTTCCACTGGGGCTCAGGGGAGAGGTTACCTCTCCCAGGCTTGAGGGAGATGGGGAGAACCAAAGAGAATATGGCATTTGTCCTTCAAGACTTTGGAGTTCTGGAGAAAGTGGATAGGGGCAAAGAACATCCTGGTAGAGAAGTAAGTAGAACCTCAACCAGTCTGGGCTCCCTAGAAATTAAACCATGATGTGATAATCACAGGCATGGAGAGAGGACTCACAGTCAAGGTCCAGATGACAAAGGACCTACTGTGAGCCACACCCTGAATTAGGGCTGGGGACAGTAGGGATCACATTGACTTGAGGCCTCAAGGAATTTACACTCTAGAAAGACAGAAGCAGCCAGGCAGCTCTATTAATAGAAAACAGCAACATAATATCCTAAAAGTATAGGAGGCAATGATACTCCTGAGGAGTATGCTGACCCTGACCTGAGAGAAAGGGGGGAGAAATCAGGAAAGCGTCGCAGAATTAATTGGAGGATTTGTATAAGGCCTCAAATTTTATGTTGTTATTTATGTCCCTTTTGGAGAATTTGAAAGCTGATATTGAGTCCTCATTTATAGAGAGGGGGGAAAGAAACAGATGCATAGGCCAAATCTCTCTCAAGGGGACCCCATGGCATTTGGCAACATTTAAGTCAGATCATGCCATTCCCAGGTGTAAACTCACCATGTATGGAAAGACATTTAAGCTCCTAATCCTGACATTCATGGTCATTTGTGACCGTCCCCTTGCATATCACTCTACCTCATCTCATGCAATTCTCTGCTTCAGCCACACTGACCCTCCCAGTACCTCAAACATGCCACAGTCCTTCTGATTCTAGAAAGTGGGCCATGGGTGTTATCTCTACCTGGGATGCACATCTCCCCAGAACTTTGCAATGTAGACTACTTAACATTAGGACCTCGGCTTAAATACAGCCTGTCTATAACCACACAGTGGAGTGGCCACCCAGTTTCTCTTCATTTTATCAGTCCAATGTATTGGACCAAAGAACAGATTACTACCTGGCAGCATATCTTTTTAAAACATTTTTTGTGTATTTGATTATTGCTTACCCCCTCCAAATATAATCACCTTGAAAATCTCATCTGCCTGGTTCACAGGTACCTCTATAGCATCTCAAGTAGCAGGCATCAACATGTATTTATTGAATGGATGAAGGAATAAATACGAGAAAGAATAAATGGAGAACTGTCCTCATTTTCCAGGTCCTCTGCTTTTCATGCTGTTTCTATGGGCTGCAGGGAGGAGAAAAGCAATCACCAAAGGGCACACATGCTCCTGAGAAAAAGCACTCTTTGAAAAATGAAGTGTTCCTTGTCATTAGCTTTCAGTCAAGCATCACATCAGGGAACTTTTGCATCAGGTGCTGTGATTGGACCTTGAGGGGCCTGTGATGCAGACCTGGCCCTCCTGTGAGCTGGAACAGATGGTTCCTTTGCACACATCTAAATAAAGCTGTAACGGTGTTGGCCTGCAAACACAGCACAGGTGAACCTTCCTTTACAAAAGAGAAGGTGTTTCTTGGCCGTTTTGTGAAAATCAATGTCTACAATGCCACTGATTTTCATTTTAAACACAGTTTTTCTTCTTTTAGGACATCTCACCAACGGGCTGTCAGTCTTTCTAGTCTATTCTAATACTAGCTGGCGCCCAGAATATCCCCCCTCTTGCACCCCCACCAAGACATCCTGTACACCTTTACCAGGGTTATCATCACAGAGCATCACTCCCATAATGCACCCCTCTCCCTCAATATCTGAGTAATGAGTCGCCTTCGATTATCTGATCAAGATAGAGAATCACAACATGACTATAATTAAGCTGTGCTCTGATTAGTGAGTCGATGGCATAACCACAGCTGATGCCTTACAGCATAGGAAACATGTTGGAGAGAGAAGACTGTGGATTATTTAGAAGAAAGCCTACCAATAAAGCAATAAGCTTTTGCAGGTGCGTGCAAACACACACACACACACACACACACACACACACACAAAAGATGGCAGTGTGCAATTTTATGATGTATGAAAATAAAGTGAGGATGGTTGTTCTCTTCCCCATCAACTCGAGTTGTGGGGATTCAGAGGAGTAATTTGCAGTATCTTCAAGGAACCAAGAACACATGTGACCATGTGTTTCTTTCCTTCCCTTTCTTCCTCACTGACTTGTGTGAGGAGCTTTGGGACCATGTCTATATTCACCACTATTATACCCCAATCATTAAGCAGAAAGTGTAGGGTTTAACAAAGGTTTTTGAAATAATAAGTAGATGAATAATGGGGGTGAGACTCTAGTGAGGATTCAGAGTTGAAGAGATCAATAACACTACATTAAGGAACAGAACTTGGAGGGCTACTGGGGAGGAAGCAGCTAGGAGATGCCCACTTTCCCCAGCACTGAGCATACAAAGAGGCCTTCCAGAGGTGAGACCCAGGGAAAGAGAGACTTTTAGGTTTAATATTGCACTAGTTGGAAATGCCCCTTATGTATTTTTTCTTTTTTTTGTTTGTGAGGTTAAGATTTTATAAAGACCTCATAAGTCTCTTGGGTGCTAGAGAACAGTGTGTGGAAGTGAGTGGGCTTTGGACATAAGGATTAAGACATTATTTCATGGCAAATCCCATGTGTAGGGAATTTGTGGATAAATACAGACCCACACATGAGAAAGGAGTAAGAGCAACTGCTCTATTTAGTAACTGTTATATGCTGTGCCCTGAAGAATGGGCTACGTCCCTCAATCTCAGGCAATTCTCCAGAAAATTAAGGAAGGAGGTGTTTTTCTTTAATTAATTTTTTTGCTATTTTTCAAAAGAGAAATATGAACTTCAGGGAAGTAAAATAGCTCTTCCATAAACAGACAGCACATCCAAGTTAGATCTGAGACTGGAATGCAGGTTTCCTTATTCCAGAGAAGTAGTATTTTCCATCTCGATGTTATCCTTAAAATACATTACCAAAAGTGGAATATAATATTCCCCTCAACACTACTTATGTAAATATTTTATGGCTTGATCTGGGCCTGATTTTCCTGTTTCCCAACCCATCCAAGGACACTTGGAAGCAAGGATAGCAAATACCATATACATGTGCCATTTCTTCTACCTGCATGACATATTATTGATTAATTAAGAAGTTATCGAGTCTTTCCCTTTGCATTCAGATCTAGCCTCAGAATCCTTCATAACATAGAGCTCCAAATTCAATAGGAGTTAAGAATTTGCACACCTATATAAAATGTATTTGCTGGTCTTGTGTAGATATTCCTCAGGAGACTGAGTTCATTAGGAAAGGGATCAGATTGGAACTTAGAAAGCCTGCACTTCACTACACACTGCCACTCCTGACTGGTCAAGCCATTCAATTGTTCTCTGAGCCCCAATTTCCCCATTTTTAAAAGGAAAGCTTGAAACTAACTCAACTCTAAGTTCTTTTTCCCAGAAATACTGTGGAAGTGACAGAGGTATTTGCAGAAATTTACTAGTACTATTCTATACCAGAAGTCTAGCTAACCTGATAATTAATTACTGTCAAAAGTTTAACATGTTCTTTTATCCTATGTGTTCATCCCATTAGGTAACATTCTATATTTCAAAAAAGTTTTCACAGATATAATGCTTGTACCCAAAATATGAACCCTGAAGGTGGAATTTCACCATTTATGGAGAATGATACACTGTAGCCGGAGTGAATGGTTCTTTCTCTCTTCTTTCAAACATGAATTACTGAGAAGAAGGAGGGCTTCAAGACTGGGGACGGGGGAATGCCAGTTCCTTATCATGTTTCATCATGTAAGCAAGAATGAAATAGATTCTGTTGACCTTCCTTAATGGACAGAATTTTGGCTCCAATGATCACCTCTTAATCCAAGAGTAAGGTCACTTTTTATACATAGATAAGGACAGATCTCACATAAGGAGATTTGTGAACAGAGATAAAGAGTATCAGCAGGACCTTGCCCACTTGTAAGTCCAAGCCCCAGGATTAGCATTTATCTGCCCTCTTTAGAGTCTTCAATTGCTGCCTGTCCCTTGGGAGATATTCAGCTACTTCCAGACCTACATGTCCAGAACAGCAGCCAGTGGACACATGTGGCTATTTAAATCTAAATGAATTAAAACTTAAAAATTTAGTTCATCAATCACTGTAGCTATATTGCGAATGCTCAACAGCCAGTGGCTAGTGCCCATCTTAGTGGATGGCACAGATAAAGAAAAATCCCATCCGTTCATCCGTAGAAAGTTCTGTTGGGCAGTGCCGTTCTACATAAGGATATATTTAGGATACTCTGGAACACGAAAATTCTGACAATGTTCTTTGTGTTGGCAATTGAAGAGGTTTCCTTCCCCTCCAAGCTCTTCCTTTTCAGTGCTAGCTAAGCACTGTACGGGCTGTGTAGTACAGAGGCAAGAGAGTTTTTGTTCCACTTCATCCTTGCTCATTCTCAACATAATCTTATAGAGTGAGATGTAAGAAGCCATAAATATTTCCCTTGTAGGTCTTAAAAATTATGCCCTCATTCTGATTATACAGTCTTGAACAAATGTCATTGTTGATTAGAGTTTTGCTTCAAATATTATTTCTATCAATTACCAGTAAGTGCCCTTAAGCTTACAAAACATTTAAAATGAACTCATTATCCAAAGTCTTTAGGGTGTCAAAAGTTCCCATTTCCCACTAAACTAGTTATGTTTATTTAATTTCTCTAGGAATATTTGGATCTAGAGAGACACCCCCCCTTCTTTTCCCTAGGTTTTCTACTGTTGAAATACTGTGGCCACATTACCCTTCCATCCAAATCTCATTTATATTTTCACTATGGGCCATTTCTCACTACACTGAGCTCATTCAGAACAGTCTCCATTTTTCAGGAAAAGATGTGAATAATGAAGCTGGGAATTGGTTTTGGCAAACATTCTGGACACCATTCTTGATCAATAGAATCAAAGATTCTTTCATTTAATATTTATTTTCCTTTTTTCTATGCACATTACAGCAGAAAATTATAGTACTATTACCAATAAAATGTCTCACTGGCATATCAGACTCCCAGTTTTCTCTATATAGTCCCAACCCACCTACCCATTTATCTACCTACCTACCTGATGTGGGGGTGGATGACCTCCCTACTGTAGGGATGTGTGTCTATAAGATCCCACAAAAGTCCCCCCCCAAAATGGCAAAAAGTGACCCAAATTCAAAAGTAGTCCTGAATTTTATCTGGTATCAACTATGATATGTGCTCCAGACACAATGTGAAGTTCTAGATGATGTTATCCTTTGTGCCTATTAACTGCTCAGATTTCAATAATTTCTTATTTGCTGGTGAATTTCTATGCTTCACTACCAGTATTAGTACAGGAGGGAAGTGGGGTGAAATACAGCAATGATTTTCAATTTACTTGAGAGGTAGGCTAGCATAGTGATTAACAGCTTGGACTTCTGGCCTTCAAATTCCAGTTCTGCTTCACACACAATGTAAGGTCTCAAACAAGTTTCTTGAACTCTTTTGCCAGTTTCCTCATGAGTAAATGGGGATAATATTAATGGTATTTACCACAGTGGGTTATGAAGATTAAGTGAGTTAATATGCATAAACTACTTAGAAAAGTTCCTGGTACTTGGTAAATCATCAATATTATTAGCTATTATTATAATTATTACTTGGAATCTGAAGATTCCAGGAAAGAACCTCAGGGAGCTAGGGGAAGATTAGTTAATTCACACTCAATATTTAAATTATTCCACAACTGCAGAGATAATAGAAAAATTCTGACATTAGAATAGCCTGAGCTGGTATAGATCCTCCTTTCCACTACAAAAACACATAAATACTAGGGAAAAAATAGCATAACAAATAATGATTTTAAAGATTAACCAGAATTTCAGTGCTGGGGGGGGGGGTGGCTGGTGTGAGGGGGAAGAAACAGAAATACTTAGGTGACAGATCCAAAGAAATAACTTAAAACCAAAGTGGCAAACAAGAAAGGCCATTTTCCCTAGGGTGGTGTTGAGTACGCAGATGCTGGTCCTAAAGACTGGCAGTCAGAGCTTTGTGAAGTCCCAAAAAAGTGGTAGAAAGTAAACTGGAGCATTCCATCACAATGAAGCATATATATATCTTCTCTTTATTGATGAAAGGGAATCAGGAGTCTACCTTAGTCTAAAAATCCAGAAGTTTCCTATGATTCTAAATGAGCATAGGAATCTGTGATTAATCAAAATTTCAGAATCATGTCATATGCGGATGTGGAGCCTGAATTCACGTTGTCCATATCACATTGGAAACTCAAGATCAGAAATACTAAAAACAAACCAAACCAAAACAAAAAACCCAGGTGGTTGAGGACCAGTAAACTCTGATCTTTAAAATAGTCAAATGTAAAAACACTTTATAAAAACACTTCCACAATGGAAGTACATGAGATCCCATGGTATATGAGCTTTCAACATTTTGCTAAAGATGAGCTCAAATAATAAAGAAAATTACACACCCATTCTTCTTAAGGGAGAGTAAGAAAACAAAAACTAAGAGAATTAGAATACCATGAACTTGAGATAATAGAAAAATCTGGGGATGATGATAAAATAAGCATAATTAAAATGAACAGAGGTAACAATAGAAACCATAATAGATTCTATAAAAGAAAAAATAATTGATCTGAGAAATTTATCTCAAAAAATATAATCACAAAATCATGATAGCAGTAACAGAAACTTACAAAATTGTAACTTTGAACAAATATAAATGTGTTCAAACTTTTAAAAATTCTTTCCACTAGGAAATATAGAGAATAATAAGTTTTAGCATGTGAACTGCTTTAAGTCTATTTTCCTCTCCATAGGTAGCAATGTCCCATGCACATGTGTACGCACATGTACACAGATACATATATGTATACACACATATATATGTGAAACTTCAGAAGAATTTTATAATTAAGGTATGATCTTCACTTCAAAACTTCTAACAGCAGTTGCTATACCTTCTGATATTTGGTCATAAATTTTGGTCACTTGTCTTAAAATGTACACAAATTATCTGGATTTTCTTCTGCCAATAGTCATTTCCACTTCTTGGTATTACAAGCAATACTGCAAAGACCATACTTATGCATATTTTGTGCAGGTGCATGCTTTGCTAGAGGCAAGAATACGGAAGTAGAATTGTGGTGTCAAAAATTATACACATTTAATTCGCTTCAAGAATAAAAATAAAGCCACTCAACCTACTTAATGAAGCTCTGACCATACTGGTCTTATATACAAAAATATGTATTCTGGGGCCCCAAGCAGCTTGCAAAGGTACTAAATTGAAGTTAAGGTCTCTTCCAACCTTGGCAGAGTGGATGTAGTTGAAGAATAGGTTCAGAAGCTCCCCCTTCTCTTCACAGCTCCCCAGCATATTTGTGGTGTAAAAACCACAAAGGTGCCTTTTAGCATCTACCACTTATTCCATGAGCCTTATATCTTTGAACTCTGCTATCACCTCCTCTGCTCTGCTCAGTTCAAGAAGCACCAAAGGGTCTACTCCCCCCCCGATAAGAAACAATACACTTTGCGTCTTGCACCCACATCCCCTTTTCTGGACACTGGAGACTCGTGCGTGGCCATTGTGGGTGGCTCCAAACCTTTTAAAGGCAGCCAATATCCCTCTAAGGAGTAGTTCATCAGAGAGTGATTCAGAAACCAATAAAGATGGCAAATCACTTTATGGAAATCAGCTTTTAATTATTCATTGGCAATTTGACTGCAATCCGGCAGGTGTCCTGATAGGATGAGGATGACTTGATAAGTGGATTTTTTTTTCTGTCTGTAAAACACATTCATTCTACATGTCTCTCCAAAAATCCACCTGAAATTTTCCAACTTGAAGAGGCCAGGGGGAAGAACCAGTCCATTGCCTCCAGAACGAGTACTCTCAGCAAAGATATCATTATTCACTTATTGAATGATTCTTAGCCTAAACTAATGAACTGTTTATGGAAGAGATAAGAAAAAGGGTTGATTAAAAGAGAAACAATATAAAATCATGTGATGGAAAGTCATATTTTTACCTTTCCTCCTGCACCCATAAGGCAGGCAGTGTGGAATTATGGGGAAAAAATGATTTTTGAACAAGTAGACCTGGGTTCAAACTGAAATGCTACCAGTTATTGGCTGTGTGACCCAAACAAATCAGTTAAATTCTCTGAGCCTCTACCCTCATATGAGGAATATTGGATAATATGAGGGTACTAAAACCTCGAATGAAGAATGAAAATACAATGTGTGTGCCTAGGAAATTGTCAGTTTTTATAAATGACAGTGGATATGATCATTTTGCAGCAAACTGTTCTTTGAAGTGTCTTAGAAGGCTAATCTCCAGCTAACTGGGGCCTGAGGGCATATGACAGTTTACAAAGTGTGTACAGGCCCATTTACATCTGATTTCATCTGGGAGGCTGGAGTGCTGAATTCAGAAACTGTTCAGTCATCCTATCCACCTCTCCCTGGTAGCAAAAGGCCTCTTCAATGAATGGCCTATAGATTCAAGCTTTGGCGATAGAATGGAGCCCCCCTCTTTCCCTTTATCTTAGGGCCATGCCCATGAATAGAATAAAATAGGATATGGGAGAAATCTTTCCTAAGCTCTGAATTGCTCTTCAGATATAATAGTGGCATCCTTGGATCTTACACTTGGAAAAGATCTGATTATTACTAACCCCTAAGTGTCCATACATCAGAAGATAGAGCCAGGCATTCATAATCTAACCCCTGGCTTAATCTATCAGCTTCATTTTATTTCATAATTGAACTCTTCGAGACCCCCTAGCAAAAACCCAGTTCACTCCTGTGATTCTTTCCCCTCTCTTGTTTTCTCTTACTCTTCCCATCCTCTTGGTGCTCCTGGTTACTTTCTTTAGAGCAGAAATCATTTTGTTAAAATCTAAAATGGGATAGAATAGAATAAAGTCTAGTCACTTTGGTTGATGAAACATTTCACACTTATTTTTGTTCATGATCTGACTCCTTCTTACCTCCCTAGTGCAATCTTTCACCATTATTTTACTCAGGTCATTTGCTTTGTGAGGATGGAGAGGGTCCCTGGTCTATCAAAACTTACATTATTATGGATCTCTCCCAAGCTCTGGAGAGCAAACAGGCAATAAAACTCCATCTCCATTCTAGGTTCCTTGAAGCCCACTCATGATTAGCATGAAGCATGAAGCACCAAGTGTAAAGGGGGGGCATCTAAATAAGGACCAGAAATCTGAGAGAGGAGAAATGGCAACATCTAAACCTGAGGCAGGGAGAACCTGTGAGGAGTAGGTACTGCTTTGTAAGACAGGTGCTCCACCATACTCCACACAGGAATGAGGATTGGGACTGAGAGTATGTGCTTTCTTGCTGCTCTTCCCAGACCTGGTACCTACTTCCTCTTCCCCTTGGAAAAAATAAAGGGGCCTCTTATATTTGTAGAGAACAGAAAGGGACAGTGGGGGCTAGAGTGTAACTAGTAAAAGGAGGAGAACAAGGAGAAGAAATGAGGAAGAAATGAGGGGAGGGGGGAAGCAGGAGAAAGAGAGAGAGAGAAGGAGCCAGAAAGAAAAGCAAATGGGACAAGAAGTGGGAGAGGGAGATGCAGAAAGAAATAGAAGAGATGGAGAATGAAATCATGAAAGGTAGATAGAACAAAACCAAGCAAAAAGAATCATTTAAATTCTTGGGACAGATGGTAAGTGCTACAGTGAAGGATCAAGGAAAATAGTGTCAAAGCCAATATCAGATTAAATTAGAAAAGTTGGGAGGAATTTATGGTAAAATTAAGTCTAATAGAATAGAAAGAGGGGGGCAAGATTAAATTAGAAAAGTTGGGAGGAAATCATGGTAAAATTAAGTCTAATAGAATAGAAAGATGGGGGCAGACAGCTGGGGACTGAGGCAGAGAGCGATGAAGGGTTAAAAGAAAAAAAAAACAAGTCAAATGCAAGCCCTGGAGAGTCCTGGGGCTTGAACCAAGGAGTTTAGCAACAGACAGCATGGGGTTAGGAGGAAGGAGACTTGGGCTCTGAGGTTCGTCCTCTCATTCATGACCAGTTTGACCTGAGCAAGTCAATTCAACACTAGGGATCTCTGTTTTTTGTTTTTTTATCTGTGATATGTGATAAATGGTGTAGGTAGACTGTGAGGCCGCTCTTTACTCTGAGGTGGTTTTGAAATCTCAAAGCTAAGGACAGTGATCTAAGATGGATAGAGACTTGGGATGACCTGGGACACGGCATGAATAGCTGAGTTGTGACAAGAGCCTTAGGGTCTTGTCCTCATCACAAAGTACAAGCTGACAGCAAGGCAGTAGAAATGGTAGACTCTTCACTTTGTTCTCTGCCGGAAACTCACTGTGTGGCTTGGGGCGGTTTCTTGACTTGCTTTGGGCTGTTTTCTAAGTGCACTGTGCATGTGGGTTTGTGTGTTTAGTGTGGGGAGCTGGGGGGATAGGAGGTACATTGATTGGACCAAATCCCATGTAGCGTACTCAAATGCATGAGGGACAAAGCAGCCAGGAAGGAAGGAAGTCTGGTGGGCCCCATGGACAACCAGGAGTGTCATACTTTGCCTTAAGGGGGGATGGCTGGTATTTGACTTCAGCTAATCCTGATTATGTGTGTGTGTGTGACAGTCAAGCATAATCATTAGCATATCTTCTAATGTTTTCAAGAGAAGTTTGAGTTTCTAGTCTAGGCAAAATGTAATGGCCAAACAAAGCCCAAGTGAGGATTTCAGCCTAATAATAAATGAATGGAGCAAACACTCTTCTAAAGGAGGCTGCTCCATGTGCTCCAATTCTGTGATTCTGTACCATTGGAAATAGAGTTTTCTTAGATATAAACATGAAAATCAACGGTAAGTGACAGAGTGAACCAGGAAAGAGGTCTAACGCCATTTTCCCTTCTAGTCTTTGTGTTTGTTTCTGTGATTAATTGGTTTAATTCTCCCATTTCAGTCCAAATCTATAATCATGTCTCCTCTTTATTTTCTCTACTATCCTTGTCTCTGTCCTTTCCTTCTCACAGCCTCTCCCCACTCCATTTTAAAATCCATCCCTGTTCCTCATTCCTGGGCTTTATCTCTTTGCTGCCTCCATCCTCCTGCTTCTGTTCCTGCTCCCCATGACTCACAGCCCTGGGGTAGCACGAGCCCTGGTATCTGAAGGCAAGTGAAATTCGACTATATGGGAAGTTAAAAGTATTTCTGTGGTGGGATATTTAATCATTTGAATCCCTGATAGGGATAGTTCTTTTTATGTCTTCCAGCAATAAATCCAGGCTGTATCTAATCTCTGATCTTAGAGAGAAGAGAATTAACCAGCTGAGAGTGTGACTAGAAATGAAACCCACAGAGAAGGGAGTGAAAAAGAGAACACTTTATCTATGTGCGCGCACAGCATAGTAACATGGAGTCTGTGAGCAAAGGAGAAAAGAGCTATTTTTGAGCATGCTTTCCTCATCATTCTACAACACCTCTTAAAATGCTTGAGTTTTCCCTCGTTTTAAGATATTTTTGCCCTTCCATCATCCTTACTATACCTCTAACAAACCCCCAGATTATCACCCTCTACTTACGTAGATTGCTTGAGTCATTTCTTTCCTCATCTCCTGTCTTTCTAGTTTGTTTCTCTCTCAAAAGGTATTGTTGTTTTTTCCCCACCAGATCATAAACAGTGTATCTGTCTCACTCAACATTATATCCTCTTTGTTTTTTGTATGTTTGTCATAAAGTAGGTACTAGCCGGTCTGCTTGATAGATCTCCCCATCTCTTTCTCGCGCGTGCACACGCGCACGCGCGTGCACACACACACACACTACGATAAGTACACTGATGTTCTCACCTTACTCATTTGGGTGGTGTTTATAGCTTCCTAAGATCAAATAGGACTTCCACTGAAAACGCCTTATCTACAGTACCTGGTTCTCCTCTACTAGACTCTTTAAGGGAAGAGGCCAATACGTGTATTTCCTCTGCTGCACCAACAGTCCTTCGTTCATAGTAGAGACTCAGTTTTATACAGATTTCTTGGGAGTAAAGAAACCTGAATTCTTATGCATGCCTGTGATCCTCATGATCTACGTGAATGTGGCAACCTACTTGAACTCTCTGAGACACACCTTTCCTATTTCCAACATGAAGACTTTATGATCTTTCAAATCTCTTTGCAGCTTTTTTTTGGAATTTTATTCTGATTTTATAATTCTATTTGAATATTTTTCTTGTCTGACTTTTAGAGAATTCCTCCTAGTAAATAAAAGCAATAAGAACATGTGGCTCTGCTCCATTGTTCGAGAGTGAATCCTACTTAGGACCAGGAGTAGAGAGAAAACAAGGCTAGATGCTATAGACAGGTAATAAGGCAACAGTGATTCCTTATGCATATTCTCCATTGGGAAGAAATACTGCTCCAGACAGCAGAGCAGTTAGAACTCAGGAAGTGTGTGTGGAAGGAGAGGGAATGGAAGACCATATCTGTGCCTAAGTCATATTCCTTTTGTTAGGGCTCAGTCTTTCTCAAGTGTCAAAAGAAGACTTAGAATAAGTGGTCTTTGTGATTTTCTCTGGGCTCGGACATTCTAGGATTGGACAAAAAGTGGTTTAAGACTAGATAGCAAGGGTCAAAACTGGAGAAGAATTAGAATAAATTATCCTGATACATGAATTACAAAGAACCACATTGCAAAGGAGGCTCCGAGTTGGAGTTTTAGCATCTCCCATCCAATACTTGTGTGCCCCCATCCTGATCTGTAATTCTGTAAAGCTCTTTTCTCATATATACAGATCTGCTTTTCTTGTTCTCCTCTCCTCTCGTCTGGCAGAGACTCTGACATCTTGTTTACTTCTAAAACTTGAAATAAAGAATTATTTCAGATGTACATTCTCTTTGACTGTCAACACACTTAAAAGAGCATGTTCAATACATCAAAGGCACCAACTAATTTAAGGAAAAAAATACACAAAGTAGACAAAGATATTTTCCAGAAATATGTTTTCCTGCTCTGATAAAAAAAATGCACACATAAGTATGCGCGGATATATTTCAAAACCTCAGTATTGGCACTTTTTCTCTATTTCTGTAGAGCTAATATAATATCCATCTTCATATATCTTTTTTTTAAGTTGCATTTCTCTTTTTCTCTGGTTTCTGTATCTTTTTTTTTTTCTATTTTCTATTCTTTTCTCCATATGAGAACTCCCTCTCTCTGTCTCCTCAGGTATATGAAGAGAAAGGCTGAATGAATACATAGATGTGTGGCAGGGAGGTCAATTTCGTAGTTATAACTTAGCTGTGCCTCAATGAGACTGAACAATCTATAGCAGAACTAAAAACATTAAAAATGGGTCCTACCTGCTGTTTGGTAGAATGACTATATGCATCTCCCTATGACCCAGCAATTAATTCCTTACTTGGTTAAATCCCCCACATAAAGAGAGGCTGTTGAATGTTCATAGTGACACCATTTGTAAAGGCCAAACATCAGAACCCACCACAATACTTTAAAAGCCTAAGGTGGAAAATAGATTGTTCATGGTCACACAATGGATTATGATATACAAGTTAGAATGACCAACAAACAACAGAGTACATGACTTTGATTTAAGCCCTGTAAGACTGTGTGGGGCTTCACTTTGTTTCCTAGCCTGCCTTGCAGTGCTCAACAGACACTAGTGTGGGCTCACTTCTCAAAGTAAATCCCTCATGCTAGCCCACAAAGCTGCCAGACGTTCCACTGGTTTTTCTTTTGCTCAGCAGTCTCTCTGCCTATTGCAAACCTTCTCTCCAGCCTGTGCCTAGACTCAAGAAATGCTCCCAGGAAAGAAAGCAGTGATTCTGTTAGCTGGGGAAGGTAATTTTCGCTCTGGATTTAATTTCTTCTGAACCCTTTACCTTCCACGGATTTTTGATCATTTAAAAAAATTTTTTAATGTTTTATTTATTTTTGAGAAAGAGAGAGAGACAGTGTGAGCAGGGGAGGGTCAGATAGAGAGAGGGAGACACTGAATCTGAAGACAGGCTCCAGGCTCTGAGCTGTCAGTAGAGAGCCTGACGTGGGGCTCGAATCCACTAACGCAAGATCATGACCTGAGCCAAAGCTGGACTCTCTAATGACTGAGCCATCCAGGTGCCCCTTGATCCCTTTTTAAAAATACGTTTTTGTTTTTGTTTTTGTTTTTGTTTTGTAATTTGTAGGTCCTCCCCCTCTCCCCCGTCATTATAAGAGGCAATAGTTTGCTACTACCTCCTACTTCTGATTCAGAAAGAAAAGTCTTAGGTTTGAGTTTTTCTACTTAGTAGCTCAGAAAACAGGTAGCATCTCTGACTCAGACCTTCATCTTGAAAAAAGGAGATAAAATAAGACCTCCTCCATAGGGCTACTGGTAAAATTCAATGTGATAAGACATGTAACATGTTCTAAATGATGGCTGGCATATGATAAGAATTTCTTTAATGCATGTATAGACTTATTTAGATTTTACAGATACTAAAAATTATAGAATTTAGGGGACCTGCTTTAAAACAAGCAAACAAAATAACAAACAAAATAAAGAATTCAGGGGCACCTGGATGGCTCAGTTGGTTAAGCCTCCTCTCGACTTTGTCTTAGGTCATGATCTCATATTTCATGAGTTCATGCCCCACATCAGACTCTGTGCTGATAGTGTGGAGCCTGGAGCACCTGCTTCCAGTTCTGTGTCTCCCTCTCTCTGCCCCTTGCCTTCTCACTCTCTCTCTCTCTCTTTCAAAAGTAAGCATTTAAAAAACAATAGAAAATAAGTTAGAAAAAGACTCATAATAAACTCAAATTTTTAAAAGGGTTCCCAAATCCAGAAAATGATGTATTTTTTAACAAAATAATTAACTTTCTGACATACTTATGTAACAATTTTTAAGTCAAATATTTTTTTCTTTTGGCTTTGATATGTTTTATGATGATTTTTTTGTAATATTCTCTCTAGAAAGAATAACAGATAATTTGATCTTTACTCTGATAATGTGGCTTACAATCTGTTTTCCACTAAAGATAATTTAGAGAAGTTTCTCTGGGCTTCACCAATTATTAAAATATCAGGTAAATTTTAAAGATTTTGGTCAAATTTATGAAAACCTTTAGAAAGTTTGTTTCACACATGAGCTATCAACTTTAAAAGCATTTTAGTTTTTCTTACATGCTTTTTGAGCTTACAGGATTAGGAATATTACTGAAAACCATTCCCACAGTAGAATGACTAGAAATAACTTCAATGCACACAAAGTGACTTTGAACCATGTAAACGTATTTCCCTCAGACCCAAACGCTGTGTATCATTAACTCAGCTTCCTATTACCCAGACTCCAAAGAGGTTCATAGCTATACTGTCTCCAACTAACATGAGAGGAAACATTAAATGATGGAAGTTATAGTGAAAAAGCTGTTTTAATCAATGATATGGTTAACATTTATGGGTGAGCATCTTACAGTAAAATACATGACCACATGAAAAACTCCCAGGACTTTAGATGGACCCAGGAAAGGGAGAAGTACTGAAGCTTAAGCTTCATTAGCTACTCAGGAAACCCACCTTGGGTAGGAAAGGTTATTCATGACTTTCCCTTCTGTGAGCAAAGCAAGCAGATCTTCTGCCTGACTCAACCGGCTTCCCCAAGTCCTGCCAGCTTCTGACTGTGTACCCAGCTGTTGGTACACCTGCAGCACGTTCCTGAAACACTAGTCTCTAGGTCTGTGCCACCTAATGGTGTAGCTACTAGCCACATGTGGCTATTTAAATTTAAATTAGAAATTAATTGATTTGAATACAATTTAAATTCAAGTTCTTAGTCATATGCAACATACTTCAAGGGCTTACTTAGTAGCCACCTGTGGCTAGTAGTTACCATATTGATCACCGCAGATAAAGACATGTCTATCAGCACAGAAAGTTTTTTAAAATTTATTTTAATGTATGTTTATTCCATAAAAAGGAATCAAATACTGACTCATGCTACATCATCATGAACCTTGAAATCATTAAGGGAAAGAACTCAGTCACAAAAGACCACGTTTCCATTGGTATGGAATGTTCAGAATAGGCAAATCCAAATAAATAGAAAGTAGGGTACTGTCTGCCCTACTTATGATGACACAACAAATAAATGACAGAACCAGAACCTGTCCCCTGGGTCCTCAACCATTCCTCCTGCAGTCTTCTTTTGTGTTTGACTAAGTGTCAAGATAGGTGGAATTGCAGATCACACAGCAAATCCTGTGGGTAGACATGGCTGATTCTCAGAGTTGCAGAATGGGTACTGATGGTCTGGGTTCTGGCTGTAGTGGTGGTAAAGTTAATAGGGGGAAAGGGAGTCATTGTAGAAGAAATCTAATACTACTAACATCTTCTTAAGCTTTTTACATTTTGTTTGGTGTTTATGTAATGTTTTATGATTTATAAAGTATGGTTTCTCCAAGGTTTGTTTTTTTTATTTTACTTATTGGAGAGAGAGAGAGAGAAAGCAAGAGGGATGCCTGTGTGGAGGAGGGACAGAGTGAGAGAGAGAGAGAGAGAGAGAGAGAGAGAGAGAGAGCGCAAATGTGAGAGAATCTCAAGCAGACTGCACTGAGAGTGCAGAGCATGACCTGGGGCTTGAACTCATGAAATGCAAGATCATGACCTGAGCTGAAACCAACAGTTGGATGCTTAACTGACGGAACTACCCAGCAACCTTTTCTCCAAATATTTTTGGCATTAGCTCCCTAACGCCAACTCTCAGATGCAAGGATCATTGCCATCTTTTTTTTTTTTTTTTTTTACTTCTGGAAAGGGAGGCTCAGGGATCCATAATTATTTGCTCCAGAACAGAGTTCTAGTGGAGAATTGGAACTTAAGTTTACCAAGTGGTTTTCAGCATTTTTGGTTAGATTTGCAACATTTTGCTCAAATAAAATTTGATGTAGAAACAAAGGGATGGGGGAGCTGCTCTAATCAGCTTGGTCGTCTCCCTCCCTCTTGTCCCCAGTTGCCTTGGAACCCTGCTAGGCCTCCATGACCCACTAGGATTTTATGGAGTAGCGTTTGTAAATATTATAATAGATTCTGTCACCTTCTTGCTACCTTTCCCAGGAAGTGTCCCCAAACAAGTTGAAACATATGAAGGAGAAACCTAAGAATAGCAATTCAATTATGTGCTCCAAAAAAGATATTTTATAGCTTTTGATGAGTAATCTGAAAACTTGGAATCATTCTTGACAAACCAATGATTTTTTAGTTACCCACTTAGAGACAATATGGGGTAGAATAAAGCATGCAATTTTCTCATGGGATCATGACCATGATTAGTATATCAATGCCTACCTGTCAGAACTTATAAGAACTCCTAGGCCTGGAGCCCCTCAGTGTCTCAGTCGGTTAAGTGCCTGACTCTTGATTTCAGGTCAGGTCATGATCTCAGAGTTTGTGGGTTCAAGCCCCACATAGGGCTCCATGCTGACAGTGTGGAGCCTGCTTGGGACTCTGTCTCCCTCTCTCTCTCTGCTACTCTCCTGCTCTCTATCTCTCTCTGTCAAAATAAGTCAATAAAAGCAAACATTAAAAAAATTAGGAACGCCTGGTGGCTCATTCGGTTACGCTTCTGACTCTTAGTTTCGGCTCAGGTCATGATCTCATGGTTTCATGGGTTCAAGCCCTGCAATGGGCTCCATGCTGACACTGCAGAGTCTGCTTGGGAATCTCTCTCACCTTCTCTCTCTGCCCCTCCCCTGTTCACACTGTGTCTCTCTCTAAATAAAGAAATTAAAATAAAACTTAAAAATTTTTTTGTTTTGTTTTTTAGTTTTTAATTTTGAGAGACAGAGAGAGAAAGCACTAACAAGGGAGGGTCAGAGAGAGAGAGGGAGAGACAGAATCTGAAGCAGGCTCCAGGGCTCTGAGCTAGCTGTCAGCACAGAGCCTGATGCGGGACTCAAACCCACAAACCGTGACATCATGACCTGAGCCAAAGCCGGACGCTGGATGCTTAACTGACTGAGCCACCCAGGCGCCCCAAAATTTTTTTAAAAAAATAAAAAAAGAACTCTAAAGCCCAAAGGAGATTTATAAAAGATCTGTGGTTGAAAGGCAATCTTTCTCAGTTCGCCTGGCAAATAGTGAAACCTAAAGTATACAAGCTTAAGAGCCTGAATACCAGATGTATGTTCTCATCTAAAAGATCCTAGCTACCTGAATGAGTGCAACTTGCTAAGCCCTTCTGATATCAAGCAAACTAACCACTCTCTCTCTCCCTCCCTCCCTTTCTGTCTCATACACATGGGCACACACAGGTCTCTCCCTCTCTCTCTCTCTCACTTGCAAGTCTTTCAGGCTTGAAAAGCTTATGGTTGGAGAGTGAAAGGGTGAAAGGTGATAGCATGCATTATCAACTGTAAAGAACTAGATGAATGTGATAGTTCTTAGCTCTCTGTCTTCCCTCTCTTTGGCACTAGAACTCAAGCCAACACTGTCAGGAAGGTGAATTTCCTACAGGCAAAGTCCTGGTTCATGGGGCTTTAGCATGACCTGTGTTGGACACAACTTGCCTTGGGCAATAAGTTTGGGGATGACCAATGGAGTAGGTCTCTCAAAGCCCCTAAGGAGGTTTTTTTTTTTTTTTAAGACAGAGATTGCCTCTTCTGCACCACCTGCCTACAGTTGAACAGTTTTGTTGTCTGCAAGGTTACCCAGGGAAATATGAAATTGCCAAAAAAGAACACGGCACTGAGAGTGAGGTGCTTTGTGTGAGTCCTGTGAGCACGTGTGTACCTGAGCTTCTACAAGAGGGGACATTGTGATTCCTTTGTTCTAAACGGCATTTCTCCTTAGAAGTGGCCAATCAGTCACTGTCACTGGGCAAGGAGGAGGTGGGGGTGGTGGGGTGAGGACATGCCAAGTTTGCCCAGAATACTCATTGCGCAGGATGATCCCACAGCTGTTGCGCATCCAATGTAAATACGGACAGCCCCATTCATCACGGGGCTCCCTTCTGCAGCACATGTCCAGAGTACAGTGATGATTTAGTGCCCGCAGCTGGAACTGCGCTACGTTTCTCCACAAAAGCAGTGCTTAAAAATGAGGAGGTGGAAATGGAGAGGCGGCAGGGGTTACAGGGAGGGAAGGACCAATTTCAGGTTTCTGAGAAGAGGAAAGAAGGGTAACAAGGGTGAACTCCTCCAGTAGACCACCCTCTTATTTTAACTTCAGTTTTCTCCCCAAATTCATTGGCTTTGGTGTAACTCAATCCAAAATTGTTGACTCAGTGCTGCCTCTGCTTATTGTTTGGTCAGGACCCCGACCTTATGTGCACTGTAGGTATCGGAAGCTCTTCATTACGCAGCATTGATCGAGATTTCTTGGAATTGTTTGTGTGGACAATGTACAAACCCAGCAGTACCAGAAGACAGCTTGATTTTTTATTAAAAATGTGAATCTGTCATTCATTTTTCATCCATCCATCCATACGATAGCTTATAGCATCTATCACATCCCAGATTCTCTGCAGAGCACTACAGAAACAAACAAACAAACAAAAAACAACATAAAACTTGCCTTTGAGGCATTTATATTTTAGTAAGGGCAAAAGACTCACAAAATATAAATATTTTTTATGTCTGGCATGTAATAGATACTCAATGAATGCTGAAAGATAGGACAGAGTGGTTATCAAGTTTTTTAGGGAAAAAAACATTCTTGAAGATGGAATAAACCCTTAAAAGAGTTATCAAAGTAAAGAAGGAATAAGGTACATTTCAGGTTCCCTAGAGTGAAATGTGTCAATATAAGTGAAGGAGCCAGGAGGGATTTTGAAAGGTTTTCAAACAGGTTGTAACAGGATCATGATGGTTTGTCAGGAAATTAATTCAAGTGTAGATGTGAAGATGAATCTGAGGTGGGGGGTTGGGAAGCAAGAGACACACAAGTTAGCAGCCTCGATCTGGGCAGTCAGGGCAAGAGATGCCGAGGACCTCTACCAGGGTCCTGGTGACAAAAAAATGAGGAGAGATGTTCTTGCACTGGCTGGGTCAAAGGAAGAATTTTCAGACGTTGGTGATCACGTGGATGTGAAAGGTACAGTCTGAGTTCCAGACCCACCTTTTATTCTCATCTTTTGATGCTGGGACTGGATTTCTGAAATTATACATTTTTTCTGATACCTAGTTTCCTGGAAGGTTCTGCCATTTAAGGACTGTGAAAAGGCAGAAAGAGCTTGCTTCTTATTTTGCTTTCTGTTCTTGCTATCAGTGACCCAGAGATTACACTTTATCCTGGCAGCACAACTGGTTTCAAACTCTACCTTCTTTGAGCACTCCCACTATACCCTCTCAGAGGGAACAGTCAGGTTGCCAGCACACTGCTTCTCAGTGCTCTACAGAGTTGGGGCTCTGGCCATCTTCTGAGGGTCTGTCTTACAGTCAGCCCAACCTTTTCTCTTGTTCTGCTAGTCACAGGGAGAATTGTTGATACCTCCAGGCCTTAATTCTGCAGTCACATGTGTGCTCGCACACTCTTTCTTGCCCCATCCCTTCTCTCTCCAGATCCCCAGCACCTGTATAATGAGTCCCCTATATTAAATCTCTTTTAAAAATACCTGGTGTGGTATGTTTTCCAGCCTAAACCCTGACTGATACAGGGGTCATTGAGGAGTTCAAAGAGCCAGGGTCAGGGGTTTTATGAAATGTGAAGACTGTTAAAAAGATGACACAGGAGAACAGTTTTGTTGAGGCAAGGCAATGAATTTGATCTGAGCATAGTCCTTGTGATGGGTATGGAGAAATGGAGGTCTAAAAGGGAAGAGAGCTATTATAGTTGCAGACAATGATAATAGAAGTGATAAGTATATAAATAAAATAATCAAAACTTTAGAATAAAGGAGGACACCCTGAGATAGTTTATTTTGACAGTATCATAGATATGTGGAATAACTATCGAAACTACCTCAATTAATATAGGGTGTTGAATCTTCTACCTGTGATTCAGACAGGTGGTGCCAATATTACAGTATGGAAACATGTGAAATTTACCCTCGTCTATTAAAGGGTAAGTCAGTCTTGGGGCACTTGGGTGGCTCAGTTAATTAAATATCTGACTTAGGCTCAGGTTATGATCTCATGGTTTGTGAGTTGGAGCCCTGCATCTGGGTCTCTGGTGTCAGCACAGAGTCTGCTTCAGATCCTCTGTTCCCTCCAAACCCTCTCTGGCTCACACTCACTCTCAAATATAAACAAACACTTAAGAAATAATAAAGGCTGGGTCTTGAAGACTTCTAGTTTTATATGAAGTTAGTTAATCCCTCATATAATCATTTACTCCTATTAAAGAGTTCTCCCTGGGGCACCTGGATGGCTCAGTCAATTAAGTGTCTGACTTTGGCTCAGGTCATGATCTCACAGTTTGTGGGTTCAAGGTCTTTGTTGGGCTCTGTGCTGACAGTTCAGAGTCTGGGGCCTGCTTTGGATTCTGTGTCTCCCTCTCTCTCTGCCCCTCCCCTTCACCTGCTCTGTCTCTGTCTCAAAAATAAACATTTAAACAATTGAAGAAAATAGTTCTCCCTTAATCCTGCAGGGAAAGTTTTGTGAGCGTCACATTCTCCATTTCTTGAAAAATTCAAGTGCCCCATCAAATCCAACAGCTGGAACTCCAAATCAGATCATCTCTACCTGAATCCAAATCATATAAGTGCTTCTCACACAGCAAAGGGATAAATATCCTAGAATAAACTCTTTGGATTAAAAATAGACTTTGGATAACATACATAGATATGTAAGATGGGGAGGGAGTATAGAGAGACTTAAAACCCAATCCAGAGGTGTTGGATTCACAAAGCCCTATCGACTACATAATGGGAACAGCCTTCCAGAAAGATTAACCTAGCAATGAGGAGGATGTGACTGTGTGGAGGACAAAGAGATTTAGAATGGTTGTGCATGGTGACAGGTACATGGAAGACTGTTACAATAACCTCAGCCTTCAGGAAGTTGCTTCTCTCAGGATTTTGAGAGTAGAAACTGAAATCAAGAAGCAGATATACATGGAATTTAAAAACTATTGGCATGGCTAGGTGAATAAGTGTATGCAGTCGTTAAAGGACAGAGATGGGTCAAATATAAATTAAGGCTTCAGTACTGACTAATCAGGGAGATAAAAACTACCATTCACTGAGCCTGGAGCTGGTTTGTTGAGAAGCTGGTTTGTCAGAGAAAGAAGCTGAGTTCAGTCTTGCAGAGGTGAATTTTGAGTTGATAAGCTGATAGTGCGGCATCACAGTGGCAGAGTTCAATCAGTAGTTGGAGATGCAGGAATCCATTTGTTTTTTCAGAAAGGAAAAAATGACTGGTTCCAAACTCTGGCTATATAGAGATGCACTGGCAAGTATGTGTGCGATTTCCCATCTTCCTATTTTAGAGTTAAGATTGGGAAGGGGGGATCCCACTTAGAGAACTTTAAGAAAGGAGTGGTTTTAAAGCTTTCATTTTTACCACCAAATGAATCCTACTAGAGGATCGTGCTAGAGAAACCCCAAGCAGGGCTGTTCGGGTTGAGGTGGAGAAGGGAGCTCCTTGAAGCCCTTTCTGTGTAGCATTATCTATATACTTTCTGCTCATTCCCTCTCCCCTGGCTACCACAAGATGCCTTCAGAGACCCTATTTCAGAATCCAGATCTCCCCAGAGCACAGCTAGGAAACCACTGAGCTAAGTTCAATTGTGTATAAGAAGTACTCCAAATCCAGAGAAATGAAGTCAATTCTGATCACCTGAGTGAATCTGGAACATCTAAGGAATCTCCAGAGGAGACACAGCATTTTGACTCAGTGCAATCAATTTTCTGTCACCCAGAATCAAACATTCACATACTGAATTCTGGAACAGTATAATTTTCAGTATCAGGCTTGTGCTATCAAAAGAGCAGGGTATCTTTTCTCTCCCAGCAAAACAGTTCTGACCACTTAAAGCCAGTTTGTTCCAAGCTGCATGCGATCCTTTATCAAGATTTTGGTCAATACCATGAGTTACCCAAAACAGTAATGATTACTTAAGCCTCACTGGTAAAAATTGCTTCTCTGGGAAGACTGTGGATGATGTTAAATGACTAAAGAGGGCCAACTGAAAAACTGCCTGGGTGACTGTCAGACAGATGTTTCCGGATGTGGTGGCAGAGAAGCAGCAGCAGCAGCATGAGATGAAGGAAAGTACACTGAACTAAAAGCTTCAAGACCTGGGTTCAATTCCAGCGCTGCCTTTACCATACTAAAAATAAATAAATACAGCTCTCATGTTGTATATGGAGACCTACACATATGGAGGTGAACATGAAGATAAATGATCACCCAATACAATTTGTTGCTGAAAGTTTTTGAACTGATGTCAAGCCTTGTATCTTTTTTTAAGAGATTAATAGGAGACTACAATCTAGTATCCAGCCTGGAAGCAACCTAAAGAGGCCATGTGACAGAATCTCTTTATTGGAAGTGTCCAGACTAGAATGGTCTAAGGAGGTGAAGAGCCCTAGGTAATATTGTGTTTCAGTAAAAGGGCCATAACTAACATTCAGTCCCCATTTGACTTTCCACTCAAGTGCTTAAACTCTGAATAAAAGCTAATGTCTATATGCTTTTGAGATCATTAACTTAGATATTGAATGCTTACCATGTGTAAATTTCTGAGATCTGCATTGCAGAAGAGACAATGATAAACAAAATTAGATAGGATTCTTGTGATTCAACTATCAGAAGCCAACATAGGCTAACTTTAAAAAGTGGGGATTCTTTATGTTTGTTATTTTTGAGACAGAGAGAAACAGAGCATGAGTAGTGGAGGGGCAGAGAGAGAGGGAGACACAGAATCTGAAGACAGGCTCCAGGCTCTGAGCTGTCAGCACAGAGCCCGACATGGGGCTTGAACCCACAAATGTCAGTTCATGACCTGAGCTGAAGTCGGATGCTTAACCGACTGAGCCACCCAGGTGCCCCCAAAAAGTGGGGATTCTGACAGAATGCTGGATACCTCCTTAAATCCAAAGTGTTGATGACTAAGACTCAGGAGAAGTGGGGGCAGAGAAGTGCAGAGGATTTAGGGGAAAAGAATACAACTTTCTTTCTGTGATACTATCATCAATATAGCTCATCTCTCTCTGCTTTTGAGATTACAACTTTCCAGAAGAGGGAATCTGACTGTTCCAACAGGGTCAGCCCTTCACTTCAGATGAAAACTGCTACGGCCAGAGGTGTGCAGACAGATAATGTAGACATGGCATAGCAGTTGGGGCTCACACCTAGGAATTCCCAGAGATTAAAGAATCATTATCAGTTAGGAAGCCCCCCTAAAAAAGGGTCTAATTCAATAAAACAGCGCACCAGTCTTTAATGAGTTTACTATCTACTCAGCGTGATGAGCATGTAAAAAGAATGATAACAAAAGCCAAAACTTTATATGACACAATAGAAGCATAAAAAAAGAGTATATTAGCTCAAAGTGAGGAGAACATTTTTGAAAAAGGAATCAGAATTTTTCATTCACAGATGTCCCCTCAAATTTCCCCATTACTGTGAACACCTAGAATTTAGATCTTTTCAACTGCTCTCCAATTTTCCTTTAAAATAGAACATGGGAAATTATTTTACATAAGTAACATTTGAGAACGTTGGCATAATGGAACAATCCCAATTTGCAACAGCCACATTTACAAAACTATTTTGAATAGAAAACTTCTTATCTATCCCTGTAGAGCAATCCAAGAGAAAAATAAAGACAAAAGCTGGCACGTGAATAAGACTATAAAAGAAATTGGAAGAACTTCTATTTAGCAGAAAAGGGAGTTGCAGCATGAGTGTGATAGGCAGTAGACCCCTGGTAGTCTTGAAGCATTCTCTGAAATCACCCTTGGTGAACTGGGAGGAACAGACATAAGCTGGTATTGGGGATGTGGCCTCAGACTCCAGAATTAAATAAGGTAAATGGTTGAGGAATAAGAGACATACTGCTCAGGCAATCAAAGCGCTAAGATTTTTGAGATAATGGATATGTAAGTAAAGCTCCCATTTGGTACATAAAGCATGTCCTTCCATTCTAATATAGCAAATGAAAGTTCTAGAGGAATGAAGATCATTGCAATATTTTACCCACCAACACACCTCCATTTTCTCCCATCTGTAGTCCAGACTACTCTTTGAGAAGAATCCGCCTCTCTTTCTCAAAGCCTTCTAAAGCCTTGCTAATAGAACAAATTCCTTAGACAACTTTGAGAGATCCAAGAACATGGCTCTTAACTATCTTTCTGGTCTTGTTTCCACTGCACTGCTCCATGAATACTAAATTCCTGCCATATTTTGCATTTTCACTCACTTTGATTTTGCTCATGTTCCATTCTCATGAATGGAAATACCTTATCATGTTTTAGGACTGTGATATTGAGATTTATGAGACATGTATATTTGATCTTCAACCCCATTTCTGGCAGTGCTCCTAAAACCTTGGAATTTCCTAATGGAAGAGAGTGATCATTGTATCTTTTATTATTCAATGAGGTGGATTTTGGAAAGCCCCTAGGGTTGGAGGCTGGTTGCCAGGAGACCCCAACCATGTGTTTGGAGAGCTGGAACTTTCAGTCCCACCTCCCTCTGGGGAGAAGAGAGGAACTGGAGGTTAGATCCATTGCCAAGGTCCAAGGATTTAATCAATCATGCCTATGTAATGAAGCCTCCATAAAACCCTCAAAGGACAGTATTCAGGGAGCTTCTAGGTTGGTGAACATGTGGAAAAGTGGGGAGAGTAATGTGCCCAAAGACAAGCTCAAAATCCCCATGCCTTTTCCCCACACCTTGCCCTACACTTCTCTTCCATCGCGCTGTTCCAGAGTTACATCCTTTTATAATCAAACCATTATGTAGTATTTGAAATGTTTTCCTGAGTTCTGTGAGCCAGTCTAGCAGACTAATCAAAACCAAGGAGGGGGTAGTGGTTTATAGCTGGTTGGTCAGAAGTAGAGGGAACAATGTGGGCTTGTGACTGGCATCGGAAGGCGAGGGTAGAGGGAGAGTCGTGGTCAATCTATGGAATCTGTTTCTATATCTGGGTAGATAGTGACGGAGTTGAGTTTAATTATAGGCACCTGAATGGTCCCTGGAGCATTACTTGGTGCTATTTGGAACTCTGTGCCCCCCTCCCCTGCCATTGGAATGGGAAGTATAAAAATGTTAACTGTATGATGTGATGGATATATCCATTAGCTTAATTGTGATTATTTCACAGACAATATGTATGTGGAATCAAGTTGTACACCTTAAGTATACACAATTGTGAATTATACTTCAAGTTTTGGGGAAATAAGAACACATTTAAGTGCTCAATTGCTTTCAGAAGTCCTTTGCCTGCACCTTGCCCCTTCATGAGCCATTCCCAGGGTGCCTTGGTTGCTCAGCATCACCTGCCGGGCTGGCTTACACAAAGACCAAATCTGATGCAGCTGCTTCTCCAATATGCAGTGTGTGGAGTTTTGTTCTTCTATATTATGCTTATTTACAGTTCTTAGAGGTCCTAGCCACTACTTATTTCTTAATTGTATATCAAAATGTGTATCTGATGGGGGTGACTGAATCACTGTAGTGTAATCAATAAGTATGAATTTGGGTTCCAGTTCTAGCTTTGTCATTGATCAGCTATCTGGCTTTAGGCTATTTTTTAAAATCTGATGAAAATTCTAGGTCTAAGTGTTAAGATGATTGTAAATGCTCATCCTGCTATGGCCTCTTTGGTATCTAGACTTTATAGTCTCCAGGGAGATATTATACATATACTCATTTAAAACATCTATTGAACTTCTTTATTCCAAAAAACATTGAGACTTTAGAAATACAGAGATAAATAAGAGAAGGTTTGATTCCAAACAGGCTCTCCATTTTCCTTCTCTTTCTCTCTTTAACAACTGGTTTACCTCAGGGGCTTAAGAAAAACACCTGGATTATAAGGTAAAAAATCACTCCTGTCTTCACTAAGCACAATCCCAGGGCATGAGCCCCCTGGAGTTGAATTAAGTGCTCTATTTCTTTCCATTTGTATTTTCTCCATCTGTTCTAATTACATTCCCTCCTTGGGAGTAAGAGAACTACTACTGGCTGTTGCAATGTAAAGGTGAGAAAGGTTAATTAACACTCAAGACAGATCCCAATTGCCTTACATCATACCCTGTCCATATGCATTTGACTGTGAGAGGGTGCCCTCCCTCCTGTGACCCAGTACTGCTCATGCCTGCTCCTCTCAACCTCTTGCATGGCTCCCCTCTTTGAGTTACCTCCAGAGCACTGCAACCAAAGGCACTCATCCATGTTAATGTGACAAAACACCTTAGTTATAGGGAGGGGGGCATGTCATGTCTTAGAGTAGAAAAGGCCATACCAACCTGCCTTCAGGACTCTCAGATCCAACCAGCATTAAAGTCAGCAGCCTGAGTGAGTTATAGTCATTTATCCACACAATATATCTTAGAGACAGACAATGCTATAACCACTTTGCAGATTGAGGGAGATAGAGTCATTTACCAATGGTCACACAACCAACAAGAGCCAGGATTTAAACCCAAGTTCACTACATTTTCCATTACATGTTGCTTTTTGTCTGCTTCAAATTCCCCTTTGTTTCAGGCCAAAGGTGCCCTTTCTGTTTGCCTTATTCCATTGCTTTTATTTTTCAACAAACTTCCACTATTAAATGTCCCAGGTTTAGGTCTTACAGGTTTTGGTTTTTTTTTTCCTATGCCACATCTTCAAACTCTTGGCATTAAATATATTTAATAACAAACATAACAAAACTCTAAACTATAAATGCTATGAAAGCAGGGACTTCCTTGTGGTTTACCACTAAATTCATAGCACCTAGCAAGTATATCATTAACAATTATTCATTGAATGGCTTTAGTTACTGGCCAACTTTTGTCTATTTTTATTGATATAACATCCCATGTTTATTGAGTACATATAGGGCACTGTATGGAAAAGTAAGAACCATAGAAGACATTGCTAAAGGATATTAAAGTTGACTTAAGAAGATAACAACAAATACAAAATCTAACATTCAATTATTCTTTCATTTACCAAATATATGCTATCTATTCTGTGCTGGAAAATATGTATTTTTTTGCTTGGCCTGAAATAATAAACAAGCCCATGTTTTTAATCCACAAATCTTGTTTGTAGAGATAGACAACTGAACAGAATATTAAACTCTGGGCAAATAAATGCTAAAGAAGATGTAAATGGGAATGTGGAAAGAAAATGCCTAATCTGTTGTTTGGAAGTCAGAGGAAGAGATCCTGGAGAAAGAGGTGTTTAAGAACACGTAGAAGTCAAAGAGGCAAAGAAGTTTAAAAATACTAATCATTTCCAAAAGAAACAACAAGTAACCAGAAATGAAAGAAATCCTATACATTATTTAGCATGGCTAGAGGGTAGGGTTTGAAGTACAGAATCCTGAGAGATGAAGATAGGTAGATTAGTGATCACTCAAGACTTGCTTTTCACCATTTGGTCCTACAACAAACAGGGCCAGCCTCACCTGGGAGCCTGGGAAGTGCAGGATCAAAGGCACTTGATTTAAAGAGGCATTTACTCTCAGGCTCATGTGAAATATAGGATTATTGGTACCAGTGCTGTCCTGACAGTGAGTGCCTCTGTAAATTGTTCACCTGTGGTGTCTCACCTTACCCTAGTCCTAGACCTGCACCCCAGACACAGTGGATCAAAACTAGTTTAACAAGATGCCCCGGGGATGTGCCTGCACATCACATTTGAGAAGAACTGTTCTAAAGCGTTTGTAAACCATGCTTGTGTTTGGAGATTGTCCTGGGAGCAATGGCGGTGATTTACAGGTATTCGACAGGAGTAGATTCCTCGACATATAAAAAGTCCCTGGCAGTGTGGGTAAAAATGCTAAAGATGACCATGTCAGAGCTAGAGAAGACAGTTAGGAGGTGGTTATAGTGAGTCTTTAACAGATTAGATCTAAAAGATTCTTTAAGTTAAAGATTCTACTACAATTCTCTAAATATTATTATAGTGAATCAGGACTGACGGACTTGTCAGATCTGAGGGGTGTTTGATCAGATTTAGTGGATGGCTGGAAGTGTGGAGTAAGGAAAGAGAAATTGAGAACACCTGGCTCAGACTAGCAACCAGGTGGCTGGGAGCACCACACATTGAGGTACCACAAGACAAGAGAACGGCATGTGGAGAGAAAATGAGGAGGAAACACCTGGAGATGTTAAATTTGATAAATTCTAGTTTATACAACATGATATATGGGTGTCCAGATTATGAAGAGAGATAGGAGGTACAGAGATTAATTTCAGAACTATCATCTCTAAAAATGATAATGAATGCTGTGGGAAGAAATAGGAATTTTTAGAGTATATAAAATAAGAGCTAATTTTTTTAAAAAATGTGAAATACCAGCACTTAAGTAATATCTGAATAATTATTTTGATTTGGCAAATTATCTTCACATCCAATGTGTCACCTGAACTAAACTAACTTTTTGGGGAAGGCAGGCAGAGAAAGATTATGATCTTCACAGGTAAAGAAACTGAGGCTCGCAATTTTGAAGTTGTTTTGGCTGGGTAATCATCTAGCTGAACACACACCTGGAGCTGTTCCAATTGCATTGTAGGGCATGCAATTAAGAGAGAAACCCAACAGAATTGATGGAGACCACAGTGGTACACAAGCCTTCATGGGAGAAGTATCCATTATTTTACCATGTGTTACTTACAAGCGTTAGAGCTTTGGCCTAGATATTTATGGTTTAATATTTTACCAATTAGTATATTTGCTAAGTGTTCAAAAGTCCTGAATAACTACTGGTAAAAGAAAAATAAATGCTCCTTTGTCTATTCCAGTATTATTGAAGATTTTACAATGACCTGGGCAAGATATTCAGAACTGATTGCTTTTAAATCTTGACTGACAAAATCTTGACAGAAGCACCTCTTAATCATCCTATCACTTCAGGCCAGACTAATTATGATGGTACAAATGTGTACTTTGAGGCAGAACAGCAGCTAATAATTCTACCTATATTAGGCAGTTATTTGGACAGGAGAAAGATGCAATAACTGATTTATAACGTGAGCCATGATTAAGAGGAAACTTTTGACTATATTAATCTTACCTACAATTCTTAACCTTGGGTGATACAGAATCAACTATAACAACATTCTGAATTCTTACAAACATTTTCCATGTTAGTCACAGAACAGAATTACAACTACATCTTTATCTCTCACAAGTGACCTAAGGTTCTAAGAAGTAGAATAATTATCATTAACCATTATACAGTTTGTTATATTTTTAAAGTACTCTAACACGGAATATTTAATTGGATAATTACTAACGTGTTATAAAGAGAGCAAGAGGGAAATTTTTATTCCCATGTTTTATTTAAAAAGATGGGAGAAAATAAAGTTTATGGAGGCTGAGACTTGCTTGGGTTAAAACAGTGATTAATAGCAATAGTTTTAATATAAATAATGTATTAAGAGCATAAGATATGCCAGGAATTGAGCCAAGTGCTTTATAATCATCATTTCCCTTAATCCTTACAATGAGCTACGTATTATTATCCTCATATTACAGATAATGAACCTAAACCTTGAACAAGTCAAGAAAGTTGTACAAACTTAAATAGAATATGTAATGGAACTGGGAGATGAAGCAAGTTCTAACTCACGATAACACTTTGCTCTTAGGAGTCATTCAGTAATCCTGTTGAATATCCATTATAATGAGGGTACAGTTGGAGACACTAAAAATCTATAAATTACTTTTATAAAAGTATATACAGATTAGAATATTAAAATGAATAGATTCTTTAAAAATTATACAAAATATAAACATGGTTCCTTTAAGAACTTATAGTGTGGGGGTGCCTAGGTGGCTCATTTGATTAAGCGTCTGACTTCCACTCAGGTCATGATCTCACAGTGAGTTTAAGCCCTGTATCAGGCTCTGTGCTGGCAGCTCGGAGCCTGGAGCCTGCTTCAGATTGTGGACTCTGTCGCTCTCTCAGTCTCTGTCTCTGTCTCTCTCAAAAATAAACATTAAAAAAAAAAAGAACTTATAGCTTGGATGTCTTTAATGAGGTAATTCCAAAACAGTGGGAGTGCTGTAACAAAAACAGAATGGAGGGGAAAGAGACTCACAGATTACAGCCCAGAAAAGGGTCTTACATGGAAGATAGGAATCTTTTGGTCCACAAACAATGAAGGGCCAATTCTAGGCAGCCAGGTCAGCATTTAAAGAAAAAAATGCACGTATTTATAAAACAATAATTTAGAGAATAAAGAAAAAGTTTTAGATAACTGTACCATGGTTTTAGGGTGAAATGATAAACGAGGATGTTATTGGAACCAGATTATCACACTTGCTTTAGTCAAAGGAAGCATTAGAGACACTAAGCCAGTAAAGGAACGTGGGAGTGGGTTTCCTAGAGAGCCAGATGATTGATTGACGTGTAGGAAACTTAATATGGGCCTGTTATGGATTTATGTCCCCTCCCCAAATGACTATGTTGAAACCCTACTCTCCAGTTGACAGTTTAAGGGAGTGGACCCTTTGGGAGTAATTAGGATTAGACAGGGTCATGAGGGTAGCACTCTCATGGATGGGATTACTGCCTAGGAGTGTCACTAAAGAAAGAGCTTGCTTCCTCTGCTTTCTATTATGTGGAGATACAAGCAGTAGGTAGTGTGCGACCTGGAATAGGGCTGTCACCAGAGCCTGACCTTGATGGCATCCTGATCTTGGACTTCCAGCCTCCAGAACTGTGAGAGATTTCTGTTGTTTATAAGGCACGCAATTTATGATCCTTTGTTACAGCAGTCCAAACTGAGAAGATGCTGCCTGAGATAGAAGAGAGGGTGAGTGGCTTGCTGGGAAGCTGTCAGGGCGCGCCTGACTTAAAGCAGTAGAGCGGGAAGAGTAGAGAGCAGGTGTCTGGAAAGTCTGGATGAGCAGACTTGGGTACCAATTTGCTAGCCTTCCCTCAACAAGGCTCGGTAAACCTGATTACTCCATTATTATGTTCCCAACCTTACTTTATTTTATTGATGCTTTCCTGAATACTGAAGCCTTTCTTGATAGCTCTCTCAACTACATTCAACTTCTCATTCTTGTCATTCAAATCTTGTAGTACCTCCTCCGGCAGGGTGCTTAGCATAGATTCCTTAATTCCCAAGTTAATGTGTATCCATATCTTACCATGATTGGCCTATAAATATCTAAAGAGGATCAGTGTCTGATTACTCTTAAATCCATTACAAACCTAGCTCAATGTCTAAAGTATAGGTAAATATTAAATACTGGTTGAAAAATGAACTATTCTGCAATTCTTACCCAGTCCTTCTAATGACGTAACAATAGTCTTGAGCTTCATAGGAAACTTAATTCATGGCTAAATGCATTTGCTATCACTCCTATAGTACTTGACAGCCCCAATATTACTCATCATTGAATATTAAAATTTATTTCTAGTTTCTGTTAATTGTATGATACCCACTGCACCTCTTACAATGCTTAAAACACCGTAAATGCTTATCTAATTAGTGAATAAATAAACAAGTCATTAATTATTTGGTCTGACGTGTTACGCATTTTGCCTCCCAGCTCTTCCCTTTGTGCTCTATATGTATGTGTATATATGTATCTTTGCATGCCTCTCCAGGAACTTCAGCTCTATAGAGCATATTCAAAACAACACAAAGAAACCCAGAGAAGGCTCTATCTAGTCAAAACAGACATTAAAACATCCATTTTGACCTCTTCCAGAGGCATACTGTGAACTCTGAAAATACAGCTTCCAAAATTGGCATCGCCATCTTAACAAACTCATTGGCAAGAGAATCAGGCTACACAGGATGTCAGGTTCCACCAGAGGTTAGCGAAGGTCTCCTGGGGTTTTACCATCCCCCAGCCCAAACACACACACTGCTTAGAATGTCCAGAGAAATTCAGTGGATGCTGATTAGAGAAGCTAAAGGGAAAACTCCCTGCTACTCAATTCCTGCTAACTTGAA
This sequence comes from Suricata suricatta, assembly GCF_006229205.1. Lineage (NCBI taxonomy): Eukaryota > Metazoa > Chordata > Mammalia > Carnivora > Herpestidae > Suricata > Suricata suricatta. The sequence continues at coordinate 15,856,338 of NC_043712.1, read as the reverse complement.
AACAGTGTAGACCATCTTGCAGTGTATCAACTCAATTAACACATATATTGGCACCGGATTTACTTACGAAAATGGGAAAATTACCTTGAGTGAGGAATTTTGAGTAACAGCTTAAATCCAGGTAAGAAATCTTTTTGGTCTTCCTGGTCCACTCCCTGTACCAATCACACACTTTGAGTTAATTCTACCACCATCTGTGTTCTCTTACACAATGTTATCCCAGATATGGCCATTCTGTTTGGTGCCCCCTTTCACCCTCCACTGTTGAAATGGCATCCTTATGCATCTGTCTAGCGTCTCCTACCCCTACTACCCAGGATCTGAGAATTCTGAGGTTTTACCTTACTCTTTCCTTTGAGATATACTCATCTGTTTCTCCATTTTGCTTGGTCTTTGAGTTCTTTTGTGTGCATTAGATAAATCCATCACCTCTCCCAGTCTTAGAGGCGTGGCCTCCTGTAGGAGATGAACCTTATGAGTCAACTCTACCCTAGCACTTGGTCTCTCAGACCTTTTTTGAGTATCCAGTCTATTTTATTTTTAATGGCTCCCAGTAGTTGAGGGTGTGCCAAGACCTGACCTTGTTCCAAAGAGGGAATGATCTCAGGCAGTAGCTTTAAAGCATGCAAATATATCCTGTCCCACGGGACTGCAAGCCTAACCCCTTTGGCTACCAGTGCCAGGTGATCTACAGGTGTCCCCTGGCAGCAGTTGTAAAAAATCAGGGCTCCAAATGAGTGTGTAATATATGCTCCTGTCTGGATGACACAGTCCAGTGGTGTGGAGGCAGAGGGAGAGGACCAAGATGGCCACACTGGCTTATATTTAGTAGACCTCTAGAGTGAGCCAAACCTGAAGTCCACCCTTAGGCTGAAGCTGCAGGACAAGCAAACGCGCCAGTTGTTCACACAAAGACTGGGGGGTGTATTTCACTCCATGGTCTGTGCAGTCTGCTCTCTGGGAAGCAACCTGCCAACCATGGTTCCCCATTGTTACCATCTGGTAGAATACAGAAACGCAAGTCCACTGGGACCACAAAGACGTGGCCGAAGCATGCAGACACCTGCGCTTCGGGGCTCTCCAGAAAGGACCGTGCTCAGCCCTTCTGTGTTTGCTTAATTAGAAGCCTGCCCCTCAGGCTACAGCCATAAGAGGCTAAGTGGCGCTTTCAAGGAGAGCCAGCTCCGGGGTCCTCCTGCCTGTGGTGCCCTGGGGATGGTGGCCCTTCAGGAGCATTGTCTCGGTTGGTTACAGGCCTGCAGAAGCATGCGGAACCCCTCCCCCGGCCACAGCTGCCAAACACCCCGCCTGCACCAGCCACGTGAAGCTCTGAGCGCCTGCGCTCTGGCCCCCAGCAGGCGACAGTGGAGAGGTGTCCATCGAGAAAGGTGAATAAAAAACAGAAAAGGAAAGAAAGGGGGAAAAAAGGAGCCTGGAGTGTTAAGAAGGAAACGGAAAAGGCAGCGCCCCGAGGCCCGGAGCTTGGCAAGGGAGCGGGAAGATGGCGCCTGCCAGTCTTCCACCGGGAGAACCGCGGCCTCCAAAGGCGCCCCAAGCAGGTGCCTGCATCCTCTGGCTGGGGCTCCAAGACGAGCACGCGAGCCTGTCTCACACCTAGAGGGCCGAGTCCCTCCTCCGCAGCCTGGCGCTGGGCCTCGAAGGTGGGTGAGTCCCGGGGGGGCCCTCTGAGAACCATTCCTCCAAGCGCTGCCCTCCTCCCAGGGTGGGGAGGTCTTCATAGCTGGACATCTACAGGCTCGGCTCTCGTGTGCCGCTCGTAGAAGTTGGGGTTCAAACCCTTTACCTCCCAGGGAGAAGCTCTGGGTTTCTGTGGGCCACCTGGCCATGCTCAGGGCGGGGGTTATGCGGGGTAGGAGACTGTGCTCCAGCCTTTCCTACCTGCTTTCATGTGGGCCTCTCTCCTTCGGACAGGACGCTTAGGAATCAGTTTTGTAGGTTTTTTTCCCCCAGAGAATCTTTGTCCATGTTTAGCTGTGGACTCTGTTTGCAGAAGGAGCGGAGCCCAGACCTTCTGAGGTCACCGCCTGGAACCGGAACTGGACAATTCTTTATATAGTCTTCCTCCCGCCCCCTGCCCTCAACTTCCAGGATCAGGTTTCTTCTATTTGCGTCCAGTCAGGCCACACATCTGCTCAGTATTTGATAGTGGCTCCCCTAACCCGTGCCAGAAACTCGTGGATATTTTTGCTGGGCAGACAAGTATCTCAGCGGTGCCTCTTCATACCAGACTGCTTTAAAAAGAAATCATTATTTTGCAGACCTTCTTGCCATTGCAAATAATATTCTCCCTGCCCGAAATGGCCTTCCCTCTGTTTGTTTACACTCATAAATCCTACTCATCCTTCTCTGCTCAGATATTGCCTTCTTTGTAATGTCTTCCCTTATCACCTTATAAAATGAGAAGGGTAGACAGGCTTTCTATATTATTAACCATCTATGGTCTGAGGATTGTTCGTGTCTCTTTAACCAGATGCTAAGGCACTTGAAGAGCAGGGGGTTGTCTTTACAACTCTGAATCCTCTGTGCTGAGATGTGTGAGTCCAGAGTAGAAACCGTAACTATTTGTGGAATGATTCTATTCACTCCCTGTGGCAGATCTCTTACTTGCAGATATGGCCCCAGGAAGATACACCTCTGCCAATTGTCCCCATCATTAATATGGCGAGTTCGGAGCATCCATTATTCCATAATTCCTGGGTGGCCCCCATATTTCAGCTGATACAAAGTCAACCTTCATATAGATGGCACCTCTGGTCTGGTGTGATTGCCAAGAAGCCGTAAAGAGGAATTAGTTAGCTTAGGTGGATAATTGATGGATGTCAAGTGTCCCTTTGTATAAAAGACTTGCTTCTAGACCGATTGCCTGAGGACTCAATAGGCTTCTAGTAGACAACCCAGATGCCTTCCTTTTACTTCCTCTGAATATCTGCATTTTCATCCAAAATTAAGGCACCAAGGACAGCTTTGAGTGAAGCGATGGCCTCGGGGCTAGTACATTTAATGAGAAATCTTATTTTCCGGGGTCATCTTTTGATACCTTGTGCTAATCACGCCTGGCCTTGAAATGATGGGATTGCTGTGCACCTATTTAAATTAAAAAAAAAATCTTACAATTTAATAGGACTTATTAGTTTTAGAGGTTTTTGACAACTTGATTTGCTTCCTCCTAATTAGTTAATGGTTGATTCAGGCTGTGACAGCCCCCAGCAAGGCTTACAGCTTATGCTCAAAGCTTATGGCCTTGAAATATAGGCTCTAAGCTTATAGTGGTTAGGAAAAAACAGAAACAGGGAAGTAGTATGTGCTATCCATAATGAAGGGCTCTTCCCTCCTCCCTCTATCATTCGAAGAACTGAAGAAGGTATTTTCTTTTTTCCTACAGCCTGAAAAACTGACATTCTGAAAGTGCCTTACTCAAATTCATGAGTGAGATTCATTGCTGAGTTAGGATGACAGCCCTTGTTTTTGACTCCCAGTTTAAAGTTCATTGCACAAAACACTGTTCTGCGTCTTGCAAAATTCACCTGTTAAATGTTAAAGTAGGTGAAACGCCAGGCTGAAGCTCAACAGGATGATGGGGGGGGGGGGAATAGGCTGAAGGAGCAGCTGAACTTGTTGATTAGCATTGCTCCATGCAGCTCCACACCCACTTACAGTATCCCAGCCCACTGATCAGCATTTTCCTTTTGTGCAGACTTCATAGCCAAAGAATCAATACATCATTAGCCTGCAGCATGTTGTTTTCTGGGTATCAGACAAACTCCTGGGAGCATTATTTGAGTCATAATGACAGGGGTTGGGCTGTAATGAAAGTCCTGAATTATGCCCCATTAGGGATCTTCCTCCCCCATGAAGCTGGTAAGCTGCTCAAATATTCCCTAGTGTGGCTTCAGACACAGCCATCAAATATTTAGCATGGATTTTGGCTAATGTGCCTCACTTATCCCCAAGATAGTCTCCTAAAGCAGGTAGCTGGTATTAATACCCTTTAAGAGGTGAGGGAAGAGAGCCTTGAAGAGATTTACTGGACAAGACTTGCATCCTGGAGTAGCCAAATCAATCCCTTAAATCCCTTCACTGCACTAGCCACTCCCTGCTTCCTTGGCTTTGAGAACAGGCAAGGTTTTGAAAATTCTCTTCACGGACAGTCTCCAGCTGCTCTATCCCCGGCCAGAGAGCTCATGACCACCGGCTGGCATTAAACTTCATCATTCTCTGCCCTCCACTAGTATTCCTGAGCCTGCCTCTTCCCAAGACTCAGACGTCCTCTCTCACTCAACCTCCCCTAGCCATCATCTCCTTCCTCTCCTTCCCCCTGAATGACTCATTTTGTTTACTGAGCAGAGAAGCTAATAGAAGGCAGCAGAATTTAAGCTTCCCTGGGACTTGCTTTACACGCTGACAAAATCATTCTTTTCTCTCTCTGTTAAATATTCATGGCTCTCAGATTTTTAGATACAAAGGTACATTTTGTTTTAAAATGTGCTGATCCAAGACATACTGGTTTGCATTGATTTCTTCCTCTTTGCATTTCTATTGCATTGGAAATAAAGAGGTCCTCATTCACTTCTTCTGAAATATGGACCTGAATTTATCTTTGGTTTTCTTTTTAATTTGGTTGCTATTTGGCAAAAGGGCTGATGTTGGCAGACATTTTCCACGTTTGTGCTTTTTTCTCCTTTGACATGGTGCGCGTGCACACACACACACACACAGACACGTAGACGCACAGAGAAAAAGCACATCATCTTTTCCAGGCATTACAGCTTCATGTTAATGTAATTTGAACGGGTCTTTAACAAAGGTTTGATGTATTACAGATTTACAATTTGGAACAAAAATGAAGTGTAGATTTACAGAGATGAAGAGTAGACTCATCCTAGAACCGTTCAGAGAGTAGTCAAAAATGAAATGGGAGCCGAAGTGCTTCCATTTTAAAAAAGGAGTGAAGGAAATGGCATGGTGTAAGAAGTGTGGAAAGAGAATAAATGGGGGTGGGAGGGAGGAGGGATACAAATCCTGATTAATTCAGGTCACTTGCCGGAGTCTTATGATGTACAGTGCGGATGAACAGAGAGAGTAAAGGCTTTCAGATTCTGGAAGATACGTAGGGAAGTTTTCTGCTGCAAGCTGGTCTCACACACATTGCCACATGAAACTAAAAGAGAAAACAACCGGTTGATCAGAAAAAAGGCTGATTCTTTTTTTTCCTAGCATAGTAAGGGGATATACTGTCTCGGCATACTTTTCGTAAAGTTGTGGAGTGAGTAGGATAAATTCAGGAAATTTTTGAGGTTTGGGAGTCTTTTTGTTAAACTATGTGACTAGGATTGGGTAAGGATTCCGATCTAATTATCTAGGATTAGTGAATACTTCAGCTAGATGCAGTGGACCAGTTTAACCATTTGATGCCTAGTGAAATAATTTTTTGGGGGTGAAGAACCTGGAATTGAGAATAAAATTATTTGTGATTTTTATCTTTCCAGGCAACAGTTTCTTGGAATAGTAAAGTCATGTTGATGAAGGCCGTGGGTTAGTAAAGTCATGTTGATATAGACAGTCAGGGGTGTGGGTGTAGGAGATTTGGAATCTTGATTATAAACTCTCATAATTAGGAAACATCTGAGAATTTATCTGATCTAGTATCAACTCAATTCTTGAATTCCGTTAGGACATGCCAACCAGCGGTTCATTCAACCTCTCAGAGGCAGAAACCATTGCAAAGTTCTAGAGACTCTGGCAGAGGGCACTGGTTGATATTAACTCAAGGTTTCCAAAATTAATAGAATTGAGGTATTCTATAGATCTATACTTCTCGTTCCTTTTTTTAGTTTACAAAGACTGGTTTTTGTTTTCCTTATCTCTCTAGCTTTTCTATCCTAATATGTACTGCTCATAGGACCTGCATCCTCCTCACAAGACCTTCTGAGAATTCCCGGGCCCTCCACAGTGTACATATCACATAGGGCTTATGAACACGTCCATCTTAACTTCCTCACAGTTACCAACATCATGCTCTAAGTGTTTTCCAGTTCAGAGACTTAGAGTGGAACTCTGATTTGTCCGATTCTGCTTTATTGCAGACTATTTCATGGGCTGCTGCCCAATCTGTGCATTGGCTGTGTTGAAGGACGGGCACCCCACTTTGATCAATCAAATGTAGCCCTGGTGAAACTGAGTTCTGCAATTGGAGACCAATCTGGTATCTCCTTGAAAGGGAGTAGTTTTTGTAAGGAATACTGTGATTGGAAAGATTTTATAATGATTTTTTTTTCATTTTTAGAAACTTTTTGGGGCACCTGGGTGGCTCAGTCGGTTAAGCGTCTGACTTCAGCTCAGGTCATGATCTCATGGTTCCTGAGTTCAAGCCCTGCATTGGGCTGTGTGCTGACAGCTCAGAGCCTGGAGCCTGCTTCAGAGTCTGTGTCTCCTGTCTCTGCCCTTCGCCTACTCATACTCTGTCTGTCTGTTTCTCAAAAATAAGTAAACATTAAAACTATTTTTTAAAAAAACTTTTTTTAAGGCTTATTTATTTATTTTGAGAGAGAGAGAGCACAAGTCGGGGAGGAACAGAGAGAGAGAGAGAGAGAGCGAGCAAGAGAGAGAATATCCCAAGAAGGCTCCACACTGTCAGCACAGAGCCAGATGTTGGGTATGAAATCACAAACCACGAGATCATAACCTGAGCTAAAATTGAGAGTCAGATGCTAAATCAACTGAACCACCCACCCATACTAGGAGAGAAATTTTGGTGTCCCTATAATGTTTTTAAAAGAAAATGATGATGGGGTGCCTGGGTGGCTCAGTCGGCCAAGCGTCCGACTTCAGCTCAGGTCATGATCTCTCAGTTTGTGGGTTCGAGCCCCACATCGGGCTCTGTGCTGAAAGCTAGCTCAGAACCTGGAGCCTGTCTTCAGATTCTGTGTCTCCCTCTCTCTGTGACCCTCCCCTGCTCGTGCTGTCTCTCTCTGTCTCTCAAAAAACAAAAAAGAAAAAAAGAAAATGATGAGGATGTCAGTGTCATAGCAAACAGGTCTAAATTAGAGGAAATTTACCTATTTTGACTATTGTGGACATTGGCCTTAGAAGACATCATGTTTTTAAACCTCTTGCCTTTAATTAATTTTTTAATGTTTATTTATTGGCAGAGAGAGAGGGAGAGAGACAGAGCATGAGGGAGGGTGGGCAGAGAGAGAAGGAGACAGAATCTGAACCAGGCTCCAGGCTCTGAGCTGTCAGCACAGAGCCTGATGCGGGGTCCAAACCCAAGTACCGTGAGATCATGACCTGAGCCAAAGTCAGATGCTCAACTGACAAAGCTACTCAGGCGCCCCAACCTGCCAGTAATTTAGATGAGATAATCTTAAGTCCAAGGGCTCGGATGCACATTGGGGATCTATCAAAACATACTACAGGGGTGCCTGCGTAGCTCAGTCAGTTAAGCGTCCAACTTTGACTCAAGTCATGCTCTCACAGTTCATGAGTTCCAGCCCTACATCAGCCTCTGTGCTGACAGCTCAGAGCCTGGAGCCTGCTTTGGATTCTGTGTCTTCCTCTCTCTCTGCTCCTCCCCCACACATGCTGTGTTTATCCTTCAAAAATAAACATTAACAAAAAACAAATACATTACAGCATTATGTACTTCAGTGTTTATTAGCGGCACAGGAACAGCTTAGCAATTGAAAGTGGACCCCAAATCTCTGAATACCTTACCTTCTTTTTATTTTCAGATGAAGGTTTTTTTTTTTAATTCCTTCTATTCCTTCAACTAAATCCTGTGTCATCCTTCACAGCATTTATGAAAACCAGTTATGGTTGTGGGTTTTATTCTTTCTCACTTTATCTGTATTTCCCCATAAATTAAGTGCCACTAAGGCAGGGACTGTTACTGCCTTGTTCACTTCCTCCTAGTGTATGGATACCTGTTGAATAAAACCAAGTAGAATCACAGAGAGAGAATTGAGGAGGTAGGAGAGATAAGTTAATAATTGTCCTGTAGGACTTCATTATTCACATAAGGTCACCAGAAATAGTCTAAGACTAAAGGTATAAAGTTGGATATTTAGACACAGTACTTTCTACTCTGGCAACTTTTCTTGTTAAGGGTTTAGAGTAGGATTTTATCCAAAATTGCACTCTTAGAGGAACATGGGCCATAAATATAAAACTTACTTGTGAAGAAAATAAATAATGAGAAAATTTCTCTACTCCCTGATTTCAGAAAATCTTTTCCCCGAGGGGATATGATTTGCATGTTTTTCAGTTATAGGTGAAACTTAACTACAAATACTTAAGGAAAAGTAGAAATTACCCTACTAGTAAGGTGCCTAGATTTTAAAAATAGTTGTGCTTTCAAATCATGGCTCTGTCAGATTGTATACAAATATGGCTTAACCACTCTGACCCTCACCTCCCTCTGTAAAATGCGCATCCCACCAACATTACTAAGAGAGGTAATTGACACAAGGGAATGCCTGATACAGGGTGCAAATAATAGCTTTGATTTTATTGTATATTCTATATTATTTAATCTTTGCCTCATTAGTCAACACAAGTGACATTGAAAATATTTATTTCTTTTATGTGAAAAATTGAGGTTCAGAAAGTTCAAGCAACTTGCCTGAATGATACATCTTTAAAGAGCCAAGTGTGGGGCGCCTGGGTGGCTCAGTCAGTTAAGTGGCCAGCTTCGGCTCAGGGCATGATCTCATGGTTTGTGAGTTCAAGCCCCGCATCAGGCTCTGTGCTGACAGCTCAGAACCTGGAGCCTGCTTCAGAGTCTGTGTTTCCTTCTCTTTCAGCCCTTCCCCTGCTCATGCTCTGTCTCTGAAAAATATATAAACATTAAAAAAAATTAAAAAAAGAAGAAAAGAAAAAGTCAAGTGCAATATTGTGACTTATAAGAGATATTTATTTGGTCACTCAGATGACCAAAATATATTTCACATATATATTTGGTCTTCACCCAAAGTTCCCGGCTCACAGCTCCCAAAACACTAGGAATTTCCTCTGCACTGGGAATCTTTTCTGTTACGTTTGATCTCTTGTCCTCAGTTCCTGAAGTGCTTCAGAGCCAGAAAAGTGAAGTGGGGGTTCTTGTTATTCATAACAAGTCCCTTTCCACCACAACTGGGTTTATGCTGGTGAGGTGACTTTTGGAAAGCACCTAAGGATGGGGGCTGGTTTTGGAACCAACTTCATGGAAGGGTGGAGCTTTTAGTCCCATCCTCTGACTTCTGGGCATTGGAGAGAGGCCAGAGTTTCAATCAGCCCTCTATGGTCAATGACTTCAGTTAGTCTTGTCTATGTAATGAAGCATCCATAAAATCCCCAAAGGAGGGGGTCTTCAGGTGTAGCCAGTGGGTGAGGCAGAATGCTTCCCTGTACCACTGAGCTACACTCCCAAAATCCAGGAGGGCAGAAGCTCCTTTGTTCCAGACCTGTCCCTGTGTATTTCTTCATCTGGCTTCATTTGTATCCTTTAGTAGTCTTTGTAAACTACTGGAGAGCAGTAATCTAGTGAGTAAACAGGTTTCCTGAATTTCATGAGTGGCTCTAGCCAATTAATCCAGCCAAAAAGGGAGTCCTGACTGTTCAGGTCACAACCTGGATTTGGGATTGGCTTCTAGATGGGGAGCCGTCTTGTAAAAGTGAGCCTATAGACTCTGATGCCATCTTTGGTAGATGGTACCTGAATTCAGCTGAATTGTAGGACATCCAGCTGATGTTTCAGAATTGTGTTTCAGAATTGGTGGTGTGGAGGGATCCCTGCCCACACTGAATATTGGGTGAACTTCCAAGGATGAGATTTGAACCCAATTATTGTTAGCAGTGAGGATAAGGAGGAAGAGGGAACTGAAGTGGTGGGGGCGAGTATATAAAATTCAGTTATTTACAAGTTTTAATAAATAAGAATTATCCTTGCCACAAATGCAGATATCCTTTCTACCACATATGTATCTCCAAATCTGCAGTTCCACAGAACCTCTGGGTGATTCTGATAACATTTATTCCAGATTTGTTCTACTAGATGGTGTTCTAAATGGTGAAGTGCTTTGCTCAATGTCTCACAGCTGGTAGGTGGCCAAGCCAGGATCCAATTCCAGAGGCCATGTTCTCAACTGCTTTCTACACTCTGCTGGCTTCCCAGAAGTCAGATAGTTGTGCAGTGCATTTAAAAAACATAAAGATAACAGAAGGAGGAGGCTCAGAGACTGTGACTGCTGTGGGGCCTGAAATAGTATCTATCTAAAATTAACATGAAGGGTGGGCATGATCAGTGAAACTCAATGCATAACCTAAAACCTGGCACAACATCCTCAATAAATATTTGTTGAATAAATAAATATTTATGAGGATAATAGCAAGTTTTTAGTCTTAGAGGAGAGTGACAAAACTTTCATTTAGCCATGGGATTTTTGAAACCCATAACTAGAGTAAACCATAAAAGTCATTAAGACCACGCTGCGCTATGGATGCCACAAACCTCTCACGATATTTTAGGCCCGTGGTCCGTCAGTCAAAGAAAAAGCAGCCTCTGGCTGTAGTGTTGAAGTAAGAGAAAAGACTAGAAATCTGACCCACGGAGAAGTAAGAGAGTTTTAAATGCCAGAGTCGAATAGACTTCTGACTCTAGCCAGCTATTTGACAGACAAGAGGGAGAGAAATAAATACTGCAGTAATGATGCCTACAATCACAGAAGTGATTCTCCAGCAGCAAAAAGATGCTCATGGACATGTGGGGTCAATGTGAGCCTATTGATTTCTCTCACAGTTTCTTTTTATTGTTCATCCTTTCCTGTTAGTTCATGCAGCCAGCGTCTTGGGGACTGTGGTTCCTCTTGGGCCTGCCAATCTGATCTCTGTTGAGCATCCATGAAATATGAAGGTCCATGAGCCCTTTAATTGGACAAGTCCAAGTTAATAATGCAGTAGAGATGCGAGGAGTTGGGATAGTAGGCAGAAGAGAGAAAGGCCAAATGAGGAAAAAGGGGAAAGAATCCATGAATGCAGTGTTTATACAGAGAGGGGAACAGAGAGAGAAGCAATCACTACACAAAATTCCATCCAAACAACAAGAGTGATAGATTTGGTTTCAGGAGCCCGTTACCCACTTAATCAAGTAACTGACTTTTTATAGTCGTTTGAGATCAAGATTATCTGAGTTCAAGGATCGCTGGTAAGATTGCTAGTATTTATAGTCTATTGATGCTCACTGGGTAGAAAGAACAATTTTGTACCAGTTGTTGAATCCCTGAATTCAAGTGATCTGTTACACGAATTCAAGTTACCATGCTTCTAGTCTATAGGTTGTTGGGTTTAAAAAAAATTTTAATGTTTATTTTAGAGAGAGAGAGAGAGACAGAGTGTGAGCTGGGGAGGGGCAGAAAGAAGGGGAGACACAGAATCTCAAGCAGGCTCCAGCCTCTGAGCTCTCAGCACAGAGCCCAATATGGGGCTTGAACTCCTGAACTGTGAGATCAGGACCTGAGCCAAAGTTGGATGCTTAACCAACTGAGCCGCCCAGGCACCCTTAAGTTTTGTTTTGTTTTTGTTGACTTAAAATGTGATTACTTAGAAATGTAAAATTAAGGTACTGATTTAAGATCAATCCAAAATATAAAATAGCCTTCATCTCCAGAGAGTGTGGCTTATTCCTGGTTTAAAATAAACAGAGAAATGTCCATCATAATTTGAATTGAAATGTCAAGGTAGTTGGGAGACATTTAACATATGTTATTAAAAATGAATAAACCAAAACTGACACTTAAAAAATTATTTATTCAAATGTTTAACCACTAATGAACATTTACTACATATAAAAATGTGCTTGATGTTCACAATTCATTGATGACTAATGTGGGCACATTCCCCGCCATTTGAGGACACTCAGGTTAGTGGGGGAGGGAAAGAAAAGAGTAAGCAGAAATTTGCCGAATCAGGGATATGTATTCTGAGAGAGCAAGCATAGTGCGTTCTGAGATCACAGAAGAGCATCTCAGTCAAGTGCAGAGATTATTAAGGCTTTCTGGAGGCAGAGTCTTCTAGCCAGAGGCTGAAAGTATGAGTGTGAATTAGCCAAACAGGGTGTGGAAAAGCATTCCAGGAAAGGTAATAGTATGTCGAGAGACTATGGCACGTTTAAGAAAAATATGAAATAAATTCATGTAGATTGTAATATTTTGCATTGAAGGCTTCTGTCCCCCTAAAATTTCTATGTTGAAGCCCTGATCCCTGATGTGATGGTATTTGGAGGTTGGGCCTCCAGGAGATAATTAAGTTTAGACGACATCATGAGGGTAGAGCCTCCAAGATGGGATTTAGGACCCTGACAAAAAAGGTGAAGAGACCTAAGGACTCAGTCTGCCATTTAAGGATGTAGCAAGAAGATAGGTTGAGGGGTCTTATCAGAACCAGATCGTGTTGGCACACTGATCTTAGATTTCCACTCCCCAGAATTGTGAGAAATTAAGATTCTTTAAGCCACCCAGTCTATGGTTTTTGTATAGTGAGTAGCCTGAGCTAAGACAGGTACAGTGAGAATGATGTAGAGGTGAGGCTGGAGGAGTGACCAAACACCAAAACATGGAATTCCTGGTAAGTCCTGCTGCAGCATGCCTTTACAGGAACAGAACTGGAGGACCTTGGTAGGCTCTCAAACTCCACTTTCTTTTTACTTTTTTAAAAATTTTTGTTTTGTTTTGGGTTTTTTAAAATTTATTTTAGAGAGACAGCAAGAGACAGTGCGAGAAGGGGAGAGTCAGAGAGAGAGGGAGACACAGAGTCTGAAGCAGGCTCCAGGCTCTGAGCTAACTGTCAGCACAGAGCCTGATGCGGGGCTTGAACCCATGAACCGTGAGATCATGACCTGAGCCGTAGCCAGACACTCAACCAACTGAGCCACCCAGGTGCCCCTCAGACTGCACTTTCTAATTCCCCCTGCGAGGGAGGCTTCACCCCTACTACAACAGCCCTCCTGTGGTCTAGGACTCTGTCTTGTCCTCCAAACCCCTACTCTACTAACTGAGATTCTGCCTTGATCTGAGCAAGGCCAATGTGTACTTCTGTTTGGCTAACAGCATGCAGGCCCAGATTCTCAGTGTTTGGGTCCCAGCCAGGAAGATATTCTAAGCATCCTCATTCTCCGGTCAGACTAGGGTTCTACATTTTACTTTTTGGATCTTCCAGAATAAAAGTTCTGTTTCTGAACTTGGGACCCTACTGGAGTTGTTTTTGTTGTTGTTGTTGCTGTTGTTGTTGTTTGTTTGTTTTTACCTCTGATTATTACCTGCTTGCTCAGCCGAATCTCTGTCACCGGTTCACCTCCTGATGTTGCAGCCCACCTGCCCATAACACCCGCCAGACAGCCCAGGGGTTGACCTGCCCACTCTTCACCTCCATGTGCCCTTTGCCTTTGTTTTCCTCCACCTGCAGCTATACGAGAGCTCTTTGGGCCTTCTGAATGTCATATCTAGTCTCTGTTTACGCTGTCTAGCCTGGCCTGCCTGTGGTGTTTCTAAATGACATTTTTTAATAACCTCTATGAAACACCACAAAAAGACAGGTTAAATATTGCCTGAAATAAGATTGGTCAAATACTAAACAGGTGAGGAAGAAAAGTAAAGTAGAGTAGGTTTGGGTAATTCATAGTGTTTGCGAATTAAGAGACTGAATGGGTTTTGGTGTGGTCTTTCAGAGAGGTATAGTTGAGTTAGTGCTTCCATTTATTTAATCAGCAGACATTTAGAGGATAAATGTGTTGTGCCAGAAACCACTTTAGCTTTAGGGTCTGAGATCTTGGCTGCACACAAGATAAATGTATGTGGAGATTCTAGTCTAGAGAAGAAGGGAGAGATCTACACTTTGAATTGTCATCTAGGATGGAGTAAGAATGTTCTAGTGCAAAAATGCAAAGCTGGCTCTTTAAAAGCCATCTGCTGCATGTTGTCCACAAATGATTTTGAGGTTTCAGGGAATCCACACACCACATGTCCTCTAAGACCCCCTTCAGCTCTGAAAATCTTTGTCATGTTGGGTTCTTCTTGTCAGGAATCCAAGGGCAGAAGGTACAGGGTGGAGACAAAACACACCAGAAAAATTGTTCAAGTTGCTTGCTTAGCAGTATGATGTTATAGATAGAGCCAGAATCAACAACGGAGGGGAGACGGAGATGGCAGGCATGTTTTACGTTATCTGTTGCTCTCTTTGGTGACATCTCATCCCTCATGGAGGGTTTTTTTGTGAAAATTTTCCTCCTATTTATACGGAGTAGAGATATTATTCAATGATTGTCAGCAGTGAGAAATGCACAGAAAGATAAAGAAGTTTGCCTCTCAGTGACAGTGTATAGGATCTATTTCCTTTATCAGAGAATCTGGGCTCTAATGAATGGATCCCATACTGCCTATCCATCATCTGCACGGGAAGCAAAATAAGCCTCACTACCCGGTTAGCCAGCTCCCTGCGCCTTCCCTCCTATGGGTGACTGTCTCCTCTTTCCTCCTGGGCCACAAGTATGTTAGTCTAAAGAGGGGAGAGTAGAGGCCTTAGGATGCAGTGAGGAAATTCTGGTGCTAACCTGAAAGTGATCAGCTTTCTCTTCTGGAATATCAATTGAGCTTGTATCCTCAGGCTGGTCTGTCTCTTCTTTTGTCCTTTCAGATCAATCCCCTTCCTCTTCATTTGAATTTAAGAAAGATATCTTTCATGTGTTTATAAAAAAATAAGTTATCTTTTGGTAATACGATAGCTGGGAATTTTTACTTTTTTTGTTTCTCAGTATATTCTAAATGATCTATATTCAGCAAATAGTTCTTTCTTTCTGTTTTTTAAGGTTTATCTATTTTTGGGAGAGCACAAGTGGGGGAGGGGCAGAGAGTGGGGACAGAGGATCCAAAGCATGCTCTGCACTGACAGCAGTGAGCTGATACGGAGCTTGAACTTGTGAGCAGCGAGATCATGACCTGAGCTGAAGTAGGACACTCAACAAATGGAAGCACCCAGGTGCCCTAGATTATAGTTTTTTAAAGGAATATATTTTTCTAAAGTTTGTACCAGTGTGGGAGTATAGAGTAGTGCGACTTTCTTGTAGGGTAATTTAAAAACATTCTTAACAATTAAGATATAGATAGTCTTTGTTATTATAATTCTCTTTCAAGAATATATTCTAAAGACTATCCTCATATACTTATAGGAAAATCCATAGTAGAATTTTCAAAGCAAAAGTGGAAATAGCCTAAACGTCTATTAGTAGCTAATTTATTAAATGATGGTTATTCTGTATAGCCAAATACTCTATGTAACTATCAAAAGAAGGTGCTAGGTCTCTATATGCTGAAATGGAGAGATCACTAAGTGATTTTATTAAATGAAAAAGCAGAGTGTGCAAGGAAACAGAAAAAGGGATTCTGTTTTGTTCTTTTTTCGGTCTGGGTCCAGCTGGTTATATCTGAGCATTGAGTTTATAAAAAATCAAGGAGTTACAACCTTAAAATACATATGTTTCTGCATGCATGTTGTACTTCAAGAAAAAGGCTAAACCAACATACAAAATATTGTAAAGGTCATTTGTAATTTCAAAACAGTGTTAATATTAATTGCCTTGCTACTTATACAAATTCATGGAAACAGGACACTGTAAGCTGTGATTACTTCTTCAGTGGAGAGAGGAAATTGGACATGTAGACTTTTACTTCTGGTTTTATGTATTTTTCACTTTCTAATTTGTTTTATTTTTTTAAAAAAAAGAGGTAGTCAAAAAGTACTTTAAATACTGGTACACATTCCTGGGAAAAGTAAAATAATACCTCTGTCCTCACTCAAAGTCAACTATCAGGCTCAGTGATGCTCTTCCTTTGCTGGATCTATGCTCTCTACTTCTAGAATTCATCACAGTGCATCTCCAGTGCTCTGTTTTCTTCTTTGGCCTACCAGGCTCGCGCTCTCCACATCTTTCAAGGCCTGCATTCCAAATCTAAGTGGGTGAGCATCTGTTAAGCAGCTGCTACCTCCAAATTGAGAAGGGGCCACGTTGCAAGCAAGAGGCCGGGGCAAGAATCATTCTGAGTAGAAAATGGCTTGGCAGGGTCCAGTGCTCTGGGACCCATCTGAGAGGACAGATCATTAATGTTAATCTAACTGAGCTCAGGGTAGGAGGAAGGAGAGCTGTAGTTTTTGGAGGAAACGGCTTGAGCTAAGGGCTGATTTCATTTGACAGAGACAATGAGGAATCACTTGCCTGTGCTAAATGGAGTCACGATTATCCATAATTGATACATGGTTTTCAGCTGCCTTCTTTGTTCTGGTGCAGAAAAGCTGTAAGAAGCAGTGAGGAAGTGAGGTCATGAGGCCTCACAATGCCAAGGACTGTGCCCAAGCATGAGGCTGGCATTTCCCTTCTAGTTTGGGGAATTATAGGGTTGCATTCACAGAGCTACGTACTGTTAAGTTTCTTAAGTAACCCTAAAACTGTATCAGCGAGATACCAAAGGTTCTATTAGCCATGACTCTAAGAGCAAAGGATTTGGAATCAGCCTCCGTCTCATGTATAAATCCTGATTTTAACACTGTCTTTGTCACCATAAGGGAACATCTGAACCTCAGTATCTTCCTAAATAAAGGAGAATAATATTATTTATCTCATAAAGGAGTTTTTAGTTATTGCTGACGTTAATACCTTTTATGTTCATAGAGTGCTTACATTCTGCCAAGAATCATGAAAGTAAATGTGCTTAATGCAAGCCACTGTCAGCCCCTCAAAACTGTGAAATGAGGTGGGTGAAATTAGCCTGGGTGGCTCAGTCAGTTAAGCATCTGACTTTTTTTTTTTATAATAGTTTATTTTCAAATTGGTTTCCATTTAACACCCAATACTTCTCCCTAATCTCGGCTCAGGTCATAATCTCATGGTTGATGAGATTGAGCCCTACATCAGGCTCTGCACTGGCAGCACGGAGCCTGCTTAGGACTCTCCATCTCCCTCTTTTTCTGCCCCTTCCCCACTAGCTCACTCTCATTCTCAAAATAAATAAACTCAAAAAATCCCTGTGAAATTAACCCCCATTTATAGCATCCACTCAGGACCTCCAGTGGCTCAAAACATTAATAAAATTCTCAAGGACCAAAAACATTAAAATTGGTCCACAGCACACTCTCACATTATTATAATATTACCCAGCTAGTAACTGGTGACACGGATCCATTGGTTAGTTTAGACCAGTGCTTCTAGAAGGTTCCTCTGCAAGATGGGAACATCATTATCACCTAGGAGCTTTAAGAAATGCAAATGATGACCCCACCTCAGACCTACTGAATTTGAGTCTAATTTGTTGAAGTTTGGAAGCTCGGGATGTGATTTGACCAGCGCTGCATGTGATTCTCATGCACATTAAAGCCTGAGAAGCTCAGCTATAAAAAGGGAAGAAAGGGAGGTGGGGTCTGTATCCACATTATTAGAAAATAGTTTTCTTTGTAGAGACAGAGCCTGGTCTTTTTCTCCAGGTAATTTCAGCCTTAAATTATTTCTCTTTTATATGCTGTTTGGGAAGTGAAGGGAGGCTGCTATAGGAAGGAGGAGAATTATAGTTAACTGCCTCCTAAAACCTGGAGAGATATTTTCAATACTCTTACCAGGGAAAAGGTTGGCTAGAATGAGCCTTGGTTAAGCAAGAATTTTGGAGTGAGGCAGGGGCAGAGAAGTTTAAAGTTAAAGAAGGGTGAACATACAATGAATTTTAAGAAAGTCGTTTTAGCTTAAGCAGAGAAGAAAGCGGTAGTGGTGCTTGATATGAAGCCTAAGAAACTAGCAGGAGTTGGAAGAGGGGAGACTTGAGCAATCAAGAAAGCCTTCTCTTTCCCAAAGATGGACAACATTTGCAGGGATGGGTGGAGAATACTAGTACTCTCCTCTTTTCACTTCCCTCTCAAGCTGGGATTTATCAAGGGAACTCAGTAATGAAGTGTCTGATCTATAGCATTTCTTATTGACAGAAGGAAGGCCTCTGTAGCAAGTTGTGTGGCTCCGAAGTCCAGATTTCCCATAGCACCACTCCCTGGGTTGTCGTTTTCCAAGCCTAGGGGTCCGGAGGGAAGGATAGCTTAGTTGTTAAAAACATGATCTTTCGTGTTAGCCAGAGGGAGATCCATAGCTTCAAATGGCTTTGGTGCCTCTTACCAGGTTTGCATTTTTGTGTAAGGCTAGTAAAGTTCTCTGACTTTTCCATTTCCTTATCTGTATAATGCAAACAATAAAACCTACCTCTAAGAATGCTGTAAAGATTAAATGAGATAATAAATTTTTGGCACAGGGTCTGGGTGCATAGTAAGCCCCCAAAGGTTCTAATTAAAACATTCCTGTGCTTTTATTAATTGTATTGATCAACAAGCACTTACTTTGTCTATAAAAGAGTAAGATGATCCCTTCTCTTTGCTCCAGAGACATTGGGTAGGAAGAACATAATAAATAGTGATAAGGGAGACAAAAACCATATTTTGTGGGGATCTGGAAATAAGAATGCTAACTCGTGGCTGGAGAAATGGATTTATAGCAAAGGCAACATTTAAACTGAGTCCTGAAGGACATGCTGAAGAGGAAGGGGAAAAAGAAGCAAGTATAGGGTGTGTTATGATTAAATTTATTGGGTGCTTACCAAGTTCTGGGTACTTTTATACCTACTGTTGAAAGTATAATACGTGTATTGACTCATTTGCTTCTCACAGAAACCCTAGGAGATGGATACCACTATTATCCTCATTTTAGGTAGCGAGAGACAGAAGCACAGAAAAGTCAGGTAGCTTGCCCTACATTCTATAACTAAGAACCCATGAAGCCAAGGCTTGATTTTAAGTAGCCAGCCACAGAGGAACTTCATCACTAGACTCATGTTTATGTTCTAGTTAATTAACTAATTATATCTCCATTTTTATCCCAAATTAATTTAAAAAGGTAAATAGTTTGACTTGGCTGGAGCATAAGGTGCCTGAAGGGGATTATTTGGAGAAATTGGGGATTATCTGAAGAAATTCAAGCCCCAGAGAAGGGGATTGAAATCTCTTTTGGGGTACACAGGTGAGGAGCAAAGATTTCTGGAAAGAAACATTTAGAAATAATAATTCCATGTGGTAGAAAGAAGCCCTCTAGTGCCCCTATTTCATTGTCTTATGGTTTTATGAACTGAAATATATTCTGCTCACACAAAGTGCTTCAAGATCTTTTATTTTTAATCTTTCCGACATAGGAGAACAAATTTAACAATGAGATTCTGTTTCTGTTCTGTACATGTGGAATAATTAAATTTGCATCCCACTTCAGCGTTGGATCTGCTGTTTGAAGGGAAATGTATCAATTGGACACATGCCCCATGATTTCTAGTCTGCAAATAATGCATTTGGAGGAGGGGGAAGAAAGGGCAACATTTTTCTCCCAAGCAGTAATCACAGTAAAATCTTCACTTAGTGACAGCTTGTTTGTGGCTGGATTAATTCCCATTTGAGAGGGGCCAAAGGGGCAGGGAATGGAAGGGAGGAAGCTAGAGAGAGGCAGGGCATAATTATGGAGAGTCCCAGAGGACTCTGAAAACAGAAGTTTGCAAGTGAGCACAACTGCACATACCTGGAAAGGATTTTGGTCAGGAAGCCCCAGAGAGCGCTTTCAGTCTCTGGTTTATTTCCAAGGTCCTCATATCCTTTTTCATATAGAACCCAGGGACTTGGCCTGATTCATGGAAGCTACAAATGTTGTAGAATACAATTAATTGATGCATGAGTCTGGGCATGAGATGCACTTGGGTATAAATTTTAGTCCTGCCATTCTGTGTATCTGTGAGACCTCAAGCAAGTCCCTTCCCATCTCTGAAATACTTTCTTTCCCTGTGGAAAAGTGCAGGATTGTTATTTCTACTTTATATTGAAGGTACAAATTTAAAAAAAATCAAATTATGTATAAAAGCTCTTGACACATATTAAGTATCAAAGAATGTTTTTCTAACTTCTCTTTCCATTCAGTATCACTCCTGCAGTTCTGTTTCTTGACCATACCCCTAATTTGTTTAAATAAAGTCTACTTCTAAGTGGAGGGGTTGGTACAGGGGAGAAATGGATGGAGAAGGAGAAGTTCATTTAAATGGCAGTAGTCTTGCATATTAACTGAGATAGTGTCACTAGTAACTAAAGATGTAGTATGTAACATCAACAAAACAAACTTGGTGAGTACTTTCATTCTCTTATTGACCTCAGCCTATCTTTCTTTCCCCTGGCACTTTCCACTGTTTCAAGAAGTTAAACCAGTAAACTTTAAGAGTTTTTTATTCCCTATTAGCCTATAATTCACATGAGAACAGAAATTGTGCCTTTCCTAGCCCAGAACATGGAATGATATTTAAAAAGCATATGTAATACGAATGAATGAATAAGTAAATGATTTTTGTCCTGCCTTTATAGTTTTCCAAACCTTATGTTTTTGAAAGAACATGGAAAGAAAACAGTAAAAAAATATTTGGTCTGGCTGTGATTAAGTGAAGACAGATTTCTTATTTGGTCAATCTGAGGGACACTTGAACCTGCCCCTCCTCATCCCAAATTCCAAAGTTATGAAGTCTTTTTATGAGTGAAGATAAGTTTGTTTTAAGTGATTTGTACTATGCTAAACACTACGTGTGCATAATGCATAAATAATTACAATAACATTATTTTCAATGATTGAAAAGTGTTCTCTGTTTTGTAAACACATTAGTCTCCAGCATTTTATCTTCCTTACCTTCTCTTCCCCTCTTCTCACTGTGGTGTAGAGAATGAATCGCAGAGACCATTCAGAAATGATACCAGTAGTCTAGAGGATTTATGATGGCTGCCTTCACTGGGAGGAGAGCAGAGCAAATAGAAAGAAGATCCATTTGAAACACATTTTTGAAGTAAATATGAAAGAACCTGAAGAACTTTGGAGGCAGAGAATGGGGAAAAATGAATGAATTAAAGTTGACGTCTAGGTATTGGAACTAACAAGTAGCTACTGGTACCATTTTCTTTTCTTGTCTCATTTCTTTTTTCTCTTTTTATTATTTTTTTAAATGTTTGGTTAGTTTTGGGGGAGAGAGAGAGAGACCAAGAGACCATGAGTGGGGAAGGGGCAGAGAGAGAGGCAGACACAGAATCTGAAGCAGGCTCCATGCTCTGAGCTGTCAGCATAGATCCCAAGATGGGGCTTGAACCCACAAACTGCAAGATTATGACCTGACCTGAAGTTAAATGCTCAGCCCACGGAGCCACCCAGGCACCCCTCTTTCCTTTCGTTTTCTTTCCTTTTTTCTTGTGGGGGTGGAGGTAGGGGAGCTGGTGATATAGGCACATAACTTTCCTTTAACCTTTTCTGTTTGGAAATACTGTTTGTGATGCCTATCACATCAAAGAGAAAATTTCTCTTTGGCAGTTTGTATGAAGAATCTCAAATTCAGAGGTGACCTGGACTGGCAATCACTTTGAACTTCAGCATAAAGGTAGTGTTTAAAGTATAGTATTGGATAGATCTGTTTCATAGGAAGTCTTACCCTCTTCTCTTTTGAACACAGACCAGTCTCAACCACAGGTGGACTCCTATCCCTCTTGTAATGAAGAGTAATAAGAACTCTAAACTCATGGATTCAAGGGAAGAAAAAATTTTGGGAGAAGTTAAAGATTTGACATCAATATTCCTGGAGCTAAAGTTTAGGAATGGCTTAAAAGCTTGTGAAATATCTTGATATATTCTTAAAGAATCATAGAATTTCAGGAGTAGATGGTAGTATAAAGAAGTTTTAGACTGTTATCTCTTCGAAAAATAACTGCTCTACAGCATGTCCAGTAAGTGCTCAAAGTTTGTAGTTATACATTTCCTGTGGTTAGGAGCTTCCTACCTTGTGATACAGTTTGATAGAAATTACTTTTATTATTTGTATCATAGATAATTAGCATATGTTTTTCCATAATGTGCTGTAGATATTTGAGGATCATGATTATATCTCCCTCTTTCCCACCAGCATTAGTATCAATAGGGTTTTTTTTCAGCCCTTTGTCCCATGTCATGATCATTTTAGTCTCATGGTAGCTTCTTCATTTCTCTCTAAATTCAGAATGTTATCAATTTTGTACATAGTCCTCAAAAGGTTTGTATTTTAAGATGTGTTATGACCTTGTTAAAACCATTTCTGATGGTCAACAGATGAACATTTAGTTGAAAAAGACTCCTAGAAGTATTGTGCAATGACAGGTGGACCCTGCAGGTCACAGATGTAAGTCAAATAAACGTCTCTAGATCCCCTAAGAACCAATATAGTTGTGGGGTACAACTCATTGTCCCAATTGTGGAGAATATTCTGGCTGCCCATCTCATGTTTTGGCTTCAGCTCATAGAGTTGGAATTTTCTGCCCTCCTTCAACTTTCTGGCCATCTACTTTCTTCTCTCTTTGGGAAGGAGGAAGAGATACTAATTTAAAGAACTACATTTCACAAATAGGCAGAGACATTATAAAAATTAGTGTTTATAAATGGGATCTTCCTCACCTTCTCTTGCCTTTTATTCATGTAGTGACACACCCAGCTAGGGTATACAGGACTAAGTAGTGTCCTATTTTTTTTTCTTTCTGAGTTTTGCCATTGAATGAATCAACAAGATAGACCTATGTGCCTTATCTGTGCAGCTGGCTGGGTAATAAATGAGGTGACTCCTCCAGAACTTCTTTAATTTGCTCTCCTTTTGCAGGTGTGGTTAAACTCCTATATGGATTTCAATATAGAAGCTTAAAATAAGAGGGATGCTGGAGGCCTGGTTTAACTTCAGACCTAAGCTGTAGCCTTAATACTTCCCTATTTGCCAGAGCCCTGCAAAAGGAGATGCAGGCATTCACGCAGTGATTTATAAATAGGTGTTATGCTTCCTATTTAGTTAATTTTCTTTTAATATCTCTGGCATTGGTCAAAACTGCCAAAGGCAGACCAGTGAATAGTACTCCAATTTCCCCCAACAAGCATGAAACATTATTTTTCCTTCTTCTACAAGTAAACCTTATTGATAAAGCTTCCTGATTTACACAAATTCACATTGATTTCCTTTCTCTGTTTTCTTTGTCATTTATAGCCTGTAACCATAGGCTTAAGTGCTAAATTATTTTCTGCCTCAAATATGATAGTAATTGTTTTATGCCCCCTAATTGAATTATAATATCCTTGAAGGTAGAACTAGTTATTGTATTTGAATACTTTTTTCCCCCAGTCCTTTAGTGGGTGAACATGGCACAATTATAAATTCCACAAAGACTTCTTGATATTATTAAAAAAATCATCATTTGGTATTAAATTCACAATGTTCCCAGTGTTTAAAATCCAGCTTTTCTTTTTTTAATGTAAATACTGTTTGCATACATAAAGTCATATATTCATAAATGGAAGCCATCAATAAACTGCCTGCTGTGGAGGTTTTGAAGGTGAACTGTACCAAACTCAAGATAGGCGTTGCACATTTAATTTGAAAAATTACTCTGCCTCCAGAAATCTAAATAATGATTATTTCCTTGTTTTAATGCAAGCACAGCTCTTTCCTCCTTCTCTTGCTCCTGAATCACCCCTGTGTTTCTTTTATTAGTATTATTATTAGTATTTTCTTTATTAAGAGAGCAGGGGAGAGGGGCATAGGGAGAGACGAGGAGGGTCCCAAACAGGCTCCATGCTCAACACAGACCCCCACCATGGAGCTTGATCCCATGACCCTGGGATCATGACCTGAGCTGAAACCAAGAGTCAGACGCTCAACTGACTTAGCCACCCAGGGGCCCCCCACCATTTGTGTTTCTTATCCCTTCACTGATCTGCTCTGCTCCCACCATCTCCTTTGTTTTCTGTACCTGAATTACATGAGCTGGAGATGCATGCAAAATATGTCTAGTTTGCAAAATACAGTCCATCAACACTTCATATATATTGCACAGAAATGAATCCATTTTAGCTGAGGAAGTAGATACATCACTTTAAGTGGATAATTTTTGACAGTTTAATTCAAATTAAGTCCACTTTGTTCAATTAGAGGGGATCTAAGAAGGTATGTAGGAGGATAGGGATAAGCATGTCCCTACTAGAGGGAAACAAATGCTCTTCTCCACATTAAACTTGTTTGTGGAGATTTTTACCTTAAAAAAAGGGAAGACATCATAACAAGTGCTAATTTATGTTCCTTCAACAAATGGTGAATTACTCACTTCATTTTATATTGCTCCTTCTTTGCTTTTGGCTGGGTCCTGACAGTGCTGAGAGATGACAGGGAGAGGAGAGTCACCAACTCTTTTCTAACTTTGGAGTTGGCTATGCTATGTTGGCCATGATTCATTTAATGACGCTTTTGCTAAAAGGCTAGATCAATGCATAATGGCATTGACATTTTCAGGGCCAGAGTGCCGGATTTGAGATGAGAAAGGCTGTACCATACAGCACTTCGAAGCATCTAAGATTTTTGGTCTATCTTAATATATGGTACTCGAATAGTGTTTGTCATAGTCAGACTTCTACAGATAAATCTAACACACTACAAATCTCCACAGGAAAACTCTAAGGCAGCAATCAGAAATAATAATGCCTATAAAACTTTAGAAAGTAAGGTGAATGAGGTAAACAGAGGAGAAAGGCAGTGGGGAGCGGTAAGGGCTACGTAAAAATGGAGAGTGTGTGTTTTACATAAAAGTAGAAATGAAACCATACTTAGCTCTTGTTGTTGTCATGGGGAAAGTGTAAGCATAGTTTTAGTGCATCTTCCAGTCTTTCAGTATAAAAAATATATTAAAAAATTCAGATATATGTGAAATCTTCCAATTTTTAAGTGTTGGGTTAGGCCATATGAAACCAGTTTGGGTTGAATTTCATTTATGCACCTCGTTAGTGCTGCCATTCTAGAGCACTATACAGAACTAGCAGATATACACTCTGCTTGACACCATTTCTCTCTCCTGTGCCCATGGCAGATGCTACTCATTGATCATAGAATTATTCCCCACAGAGTCTATAAATGAACTTAGAATTCTTCCCCACAGGAACCGCAAGCAGCCACTACCAACCATTTGGAGTTGATGTACAAGAAGAAACCCAGATAAAGGAGACTTTAGTCATTGTATTCAAAGATTTTATCTTGTATGATAGATTTTTAAAACTGAATAAAGAATTGGGTCAGACACTAAATTACAATAATTATATCTCATTATTTGATCATCTTGTTCATGTTCAAATATATTTTCTTAATTAGAGTCACTATGATCCTTATGAAGTAGGACAAAAATTGTGTCTATTAAAATACAGAAAACAAATGTTTTGAGTAGTTAAGTGAGTTGCCAGAGATAACACATTTAGAAATTAGAGGCATGCAAAATAGCTCAGGTAACTGGAGATCTTTATTTTAAAAAATCACAGAAAAACCCTAAGGGAAAGAAGAATTAAGCTTAGTACTGAAACAAAAAGAAGCAGTGGAAGTTTCCAGGGAGGGGTCAGGTAGCTTACCTGCATCCCTCTTAATTATCAAGTACATCTGGGGAAACAGATGCCTATGCTTGCTGAGCAAACTTACTTCATTGGAAGTGGGTGACCATTCCTATACTTTTTGGTTTATGGCTCTTTCTCAGACATGGGGAAAGGGGAGGGGGAAGAGCAAGCAGAACTGAGACCTTCAGACCAAAGAAGGCAGCACTTCCAATGTTCCTTGTAACCCTTATTTTCCAACCTGGGTAATTGCATTCCCTGTCTTGTCTACCCTGGTGACCATTCAGATGTTTTTCTTGTGGAAACTCTAAAATAGTTAGCCTGGTTCCTCCCCAAATATGTGAGAATCCTCTGATGAGGCCAAAACTAATGACCCTTGGTCTTTCCAATGAAAAGGACTTGTTCTTACCCTCATCACCATTCTCCAGTTCTAATGCTGCCGTGATGATGATGAGGAGAGGATAAATGGTTATATTCACAATCTTTCCTATTTGTGCATTTTAATGTGCTTTCACATATTGCTTTCCATTTGATTGTCACAAAAACCCTCTTAGATAAACAGAGCAGGTAGTATGAGTGGTAGAAAGATCGATGCTTGCAATCTTCACCAATTAAATGTCAAAATCAAATCAAATAAAAGCAATAGCAAAGGCTAACATTTGCAATGTGGGAACACGGGGAGGGGGATTGTAAGACAAATACTGGTCGACACAGTAGAATTGTACAATGATTTAATAGCTGTTAGAACCCCAAACACACACCCACTCATTTCAGTCCACCAATGCTTGGCTTTTTGAGTTAATTCTATTAGATTGATAATCTTCATGGTTACCAGAGGTGATTATTTTAGGACTAGCCAATTACCATGCTAACTTTCAGACAATGTGGCATTATTTGTGCACAAGGGAACGTGAGGAAATTTTAAAAATATTTTTCCTTAACCTAAGTTTTATAACATGTTTTTGTTTGTTTTGAGATGTTTCAATTGTGCTGTAGTCCTGACTGTTCATCATATCCTTAAAAGTGGTCTTTGTTTGGCTCCATTCTGATTATTATTCATACAAATAGTTTTGCTAATGAAAAAGTAGTCTTGATTACCTTCAGCAATTCCATTCATTCCAAGATATCTTCTCAGATAGTCTAGCATTACTCCTGCCAATTCTCAAGTCTCATTTTATTGAAAACTTTTCTATTTGATACTTTGAACTTATATCCAGTATTCTTTTAGTGAACTTATATCTAGAGTGCTTGTCATGTTGGCCCACAGCACAAATATGTTAATGGTTTTTAATGTAAAAAACTATATAACTTTATTCTGAAGTTAACATCACTCTGTTACTAACTCAAGGTCATTTCACCCATTATACTTATTTCATTTATCCATTTGTCCATCCTACCATTGATGCACCCATCCATTCATACTGTCATTCGAAAATATTTATTGAGTGCTAACTATGAGCAAGAATTATGTTTGGTTCACCAAACATAATTGTGCTTTGTTTGATGAACCAAACATAATTCCTGCCTTGGGGGGTTTAGTGTCTAGTATATAGATCTCAACAAAAGTAGTATATTATAAGCATGTGAGAATTTTTAAAAATGTAGACATGTGGGTCCCATCCCAGAAATTCTGATTCAGGCTGTTTAATGTAGGGCTTGGGCATTTGAACTTCAAAGAATCAGGCGACTTGATGTACAAAATAAGAAACACTGGATTATTAATCTCTTATCGGCAAGTTACATTAGTATTCTTTCTTTTTAATTTTTTTTACTATGATAACTTAAATGTGGAATGGCTTAATGAAGTTTTCAGAATTACCAACTAGAAAAAATGAAAACAGCTGGCTTTAATTCATGTATTCTATCTACAGTGCTATATTTCACATTACTTGCTCTTATCAAAATACTGCTTCCTATCCCTGCCAAAATGTCAAACTTGAACCTAATCAGTCTATATCAAACTACTAATTTATGCAATATACAAAAAACAGAAAAATTTGGAACATTACACAATTATCATAAGTAAATATTCAGATTATGGGAATTGCTACATAGCAAGCTATGTTTTTTAGGTTGTTTGAGATTGCTTGGAACAAATATCGAGGAACATCCTATGACTAAAATAGATGTCAGCGACACATCCACCAATTATAATGTATGAACCTTATTTGGATCCTAATTTAAACAAATTACAAAACTATATGAAGCTTTCAGGAAACTTTGGAAATTGACTTATCTGATATAACTAGAAATTTTATGTTAAGTCTAAAGTAGTATTTTGTTTCAATAAGTCCTTATTTTATTAGAGATACCTATTAAACTATGTATTAAAAATACCAGCGACTTACTATAACTGAAGAATAGGAGTGGTGTGTGTGAACTAGGTTTGGGCAGGGTAATTGTAGACACTAGACCATCAGTGTGCATGTTTCTCTCCACTTTTGTATGTATTTTACATTTTCCAAAGAATATAGAAGAATATATGAACAAAATCCTTTTAAAAATACCATTACTTGTGCTGCCTAGAAGGCGAATAAAGTCTGCTTGAATCTGGGGCCATGGCCAGTGACTGGCCCCAGGAAAGCTGACCAAAGAATCTGAACTTTGATTTTGGAATGGTGCGAGAGGGCAGATGAAGCAAAGTGTGATTCTCTGTCTCTCCACTGGACCTCTTCACGCTCCCCACCCCCTACCTCCACCCCAGTTGCTCAGGCCTCAAGTTTGGAGATTCATGACCTGCATCTGCATCTTCCTCATCCCCATTTCTACCATTTTTAGTCGCTTTCTGAGCTCTTTCAATGACATCTCCAAATGTCCTGTGATGTTTTGAAGATCGTGAAACTCCCCTCCCCATCTCTATTGCCCCTTGTCTTGTGAACTCTTTCTGCTGACTGTGCATCCTAACTTTTCTTCCCCCATTCTGAATCTCTAAAATCCATGCTTCCTAGAAAGCTAGAGTGATCTTTTGAACATGTAAGTTTGATAAAATCATATTCCTATCAAACTTTTGAGTGACTTGTGACTGTATTTTGTAACAAACCTTAAAAGCTTATGGAGATATATGGGGTCCTACATAATGAAGTCCATGTCCAACTCCTTTTAAGTCTCTCTCTTTTTTGTAAGTTCTATTTATTTAGAGAGAATGTGTGTATACACAGAGGTGAGGGGCAGAGAGAGGGAGAGAGACAGAAACCCAAGCAGGCTCTGTGCCATTAATTCAGAGCTGATGGGAGGCTGGAATTCATGAACTGCGAGGTCATAACCTGAGCTGAGATCAAGAGTCAGAGGCTTAACTGAGCCACCCCAGTGCCCCTCCCTTTTGAGGCGCCTTAAATGTGCTTCAAACTTACCATGAGTGACAAGAGACCTGCGTTTCCAACATTCTTTCCTCCTAATCTAGAATCCTTTCTCCACTGTAGTTGACTGCATTATTGCCAAAATTCTCCATTTTTCTCCATAGCCATATTCTTTTCCATGTAAATCTGTAATGCTTTTCTACTGTAGGTAAGTTGTTCTTCTCTGCCTTCTGCCCATGGAATTGGCCATGTAACTTCCTTTGGCCAATGTGATGAACATAGTGGCAGTTTTGAGATTCAGCCTCAAGATGGCTTGTATATTCTCCTGCTGTTCTTGTGCTTAAGGACTTGCCAAGAGAACATGCCCAGGCTGACCTTCTGGTCCTAAGAGGAGGATAAAAACATAAGGGAGAGTGTACCCTTATCCTCAGTCTGTATCAGCACACCAGTTGGAAATCTTCAGACTCAGTAGCTAAAGAAAAGGCCTGTGGACAAATGATGCCATTCTTATAATTTTTTTAAACATTTTTTTTTATCTTTAAAAGAAAAAGAGAGCACAAGTTGGGGAGGGGCAGAGAGAGAGAGAGACAGACAGACAGACAATCCAAAGAAAGCTCCAGGCTCTGAGCTGTCAGAACAGAGCCCAATGCAGGGCTTGAACCCACAAACCATGAGATCATGACCTGAGTCAAAGTTGGATGCTCAGCTGAGCCACCAAAACACTCCCTTATGTAGCTGTTTGTTACACAGCATTATCATATCCATAGGATTCACTCACCTTGGAGAGTAGGATTTGCTAATTCCTACCATGCCCCTCAGGGTTATGTTTAAAAAAAAAAAAAGCATAAGTATGTTCCACAGTTCTGGATCTATGGCTTAGAAGTTGTTTGATGTAGAACAGTCTCTTCATCCTAGAGACTCAGTCTCCTTAATTACATGAGAAATAAAAACTCCCTCTTTGCCTTCCTCAAGTGAGCATAGAATTCAGTAAGGAATGTGATGTGAAACCTTACAAAGTATGAAGTACCTGAGCTCTGTGGATCAAAAGATACTTTCTTCCAGGAATACATTCTGTCATCTTGGTCACCACCAGACCTCTGGACATTTGCTCCATTTCTAACCAATGACAACGTGTCTAAGCCCAGAGTGTCCCTTTATAGATGGAATTTATAGCCTTGTCAGCTCAATTGCTGTGTCTGTTAAAGGATCTTGCAGCTTTGAGAGGTATCCAATTTCATAATTGGTGGAGTAAGTCAATCATTTTTAAATACATGGTTAAACCAGTCAGAGAACTAGATTGTGCAGGTTTTACCAAGTGTACCACCAACCACCACCGGGCTGGGCTTCAGGCAAGTTCTCCTTCAAGTTCCCAAGTGACCCAGAAATCTGGAATGAATAAGCTAGTAGGAGATGGAGTCTTTACCTTTTTTAAAAGTTTACTTTGCTAAATTGGTTTTTCTAGAAGGAAGAAAGAACTGACCTTAACTCTATGGAGATATGTTTTACAGAAAGTTAGTAACACACTTTAGTTTTCAAGCTTAAACTCCTGTGGTATATGTGCATGGAGGGGAGGTAGATGTTTGTGTGAGGATAGGGTAAATCAAAAGGAGAAGAAACCTGTATTTTTTTTTCCCTTTGCTATTGTCAGTAAATTTAGCCTCGGATTTAAAAGTATTTTAAGTTTATCAAATGCTCCCTGGTTAATCCTACTCCTATTCCCTCTGGCTTTCAAATCATCATTTTCTTTTTCCCCCTGTTCCCCTCACTTTCTCTGCTACCAATGTGCACACACACGTGTGTGCCTCTTTTGATTATTATCCCTCCAGTCTTAATGTGGACAAGAGTGCATAGTGGTGAAGGGTTCAGATTTTACTGATAGACCACCTGATCTAAATAGCTGAGGCATCTAGGGCAAGTCCTTGAACCTCTGGGTCACACAGTGTCTACATGTGCAAAATAATAGTAATAATAGTATCTACTTCATAAGATTATGAGAATTAAATGATCCACATATAAATGTGACCAGTGCTTGGCATCTACAGCTGCCTAAGTGTTTGCAGGCATTAAAATCCTTTTCCTGGAAGCTTTTCCAATCCCTGGTATGGTCCTTATTAGGGACAATGTTCACACCATTCACTGTCTTATGTTCCATTAGACTGTACTCAGGGGGAGGAACCAGGGAAGCCAAGTGAAAACTGAGCACAGTGCGGTCACGTAATAGGCACTAACCACTTATCAAGGAGATAAATACGTAAGTGGAATCATAAAATAGGGAGAAATCTTGAAGAGCACCTCCTCCAACCTAGTTCACTTCTTTACATTGGCCCTTCATACCTAATCTTACACCTAGAATACCTGCAGTGACCGTGATTTCCACACCTTCCAGGTAAATTCCTGCACAGCTGTAATTCTTAGAAGAGTTTTCTTTGTAATAAAGTCACACTTTTACATGCGTATGCTTTCTCACCATTTGGATTAGGTCTATGATCTTTAGCCACACAGATTATCTTCAATGTCGCATTCCTTCAAATTTCTGGTAGTTGTGTGTTGATCAGAACCTTCACTTTGGTAGAGTAGCCACCCCAAAATTTCTCTGTTACATCTCATCGTCCATAGCTTCAAACTCAAAAATACCTAGTATTTCTTCCATAGGTGGCTAATTATTAAATAATGTACATGCCATTGCAACAAATACTTCCCAAAGTATGTTCTAGGGAATTGTATCTCCACAGATGTGAGAAGATATGGCCAAAAAATTAAAAAGTTACAATAAGCTTGGGAAATGCTGTGGTAAACAACATTAAATTGTGTGTTTGTATAAGATTTCTTAGAATTTTAAAAAATATTCTAATGTGCTTTGTGAATCTCCAAAGGCTCTTGCAGCATGTAACTTTGCTCAAAATTATTTGACCAAAGAAACACTTTGTTATTTTCCTAGGGCATCTTACATGACTACTGTACCATGGAAAACACATTTAGAGAGGCTGAACCAATATTGGTGTAAACTCTTGATTAGATGTTCTAAAAGCTTGTTTTTTTTAAAAATCATTCTTGTTTTTTTTTCTTTTAAATCAACTCTTAAGTTTACATATACAGAATTATTGTGAGGATTGCACAGAGAGCTCTTGTATACTGCATGTCTAGTTTCTCCTATTCATATCTTGCACTAGCTATGTTATTAATAAAAGTCTATCCTCTATTCAGATTTCCTCAGTATTTATGTTATTCTGTTCCAGAATTACATCCAGAATATCATATTACACTTAGTAGTTATATCTCCTTAGGCTTCTCTTAGCTGTGACAGTGTCTTAGATTTTCCTTGTTATTTGGTAAACTCGACAGTTTTTGATGAACTTGACCAGGTATTTTGTAGAATGTGTCTCAATTGGGATTTATCTGATGCTTCCCCTACTGATTAGAAAGGAGCAATGTGTTTTGGAGAAAGACCAGAGAACTAAAATGTCATTCTCATCACATCCTATGGAGGGTGCATACTATCAATATCAATATGCCTTATCACCTAGATCAATTGGCTTGGAGTAATGTTTATCAGGTTTCACCAAAGCAAAATTACCTTTTCCCCAGTGTAAAAAGCTATATTCTATTACATTAAAGGCAACTTATTACACATACTATTTATGATTTTTCTGTACTGGAGAAGCAGTATCTCCCATATATTCATTCAGTTATTCACATATTCACTCAGTTATTTATATCAGTACGGCCTCTGCATATTTATGTTATACTTCTGATTGTCTCCTAATACTACTTTACTTAGTTTTAATCACATGTTCTAGCTTTGATCATTGGAGCTGTTTGAACTAGGTCCTGTATCCCTTTGATAGAATTCCGTCATTATGTGTTGTGCTTTGAGTTTTTTTAAAATTTCTTTTAGCACTTTCTTACTTTATGGCACTGCAGAATACAACAAGCTCATCTTGTGGATTTTCTGCCCCACTCGATGTACTCCTTGTTACTGTGGTGTTTTGGCTCATCTTTTGTATCTTCTGCCTTTGTCCTTGAATTAGCCATTTCTTCAAGGGTTCCTGGTTTCTTTTATTAGAGAATGGTATCTGGAACCAAGATCTGGGTGATAGGTATCCTTGTGCTACTGGGATATCATTGCTTCTGGGCCTCACAGGTGTCAGAGCAGGGGACATGTGTATATGCTAACCTATGTAGATTTATATATCCATAAGTATTTCTGTATGTAATTTGTATATTAATAAATTTAAGCTAAAAATGAGTTCATATTGCCATCTCCAATTCTAATCCATTATCACACAAATGATTCTAGCCTTCTTCCCTTGCATATTGGTAATCATCTACCCTAACAATGGGTAGCCTGCCACTAACCATTTGTCACCCATAAACATAATTGCTCAATTCCAGTTACATATAATGTCTTTCAATATTTTTAACCTATTTACCTGTGGGAAGCAACTGTATCAGCTAGAGTTTAGTGCTATGTACAGTGTACTGTTCCTTTAGTCTTACAGATTGCACTTATTTCCAGAATTTTCCATCACACCTTCAGGGGTGCAATTTTTCCAATACCCCTTCAGTGGTATTAGTGACTGGCCATTGTTTATTGCTATCAAGTCCAAATTTAAATTTAATTTCAAATATTTTTATATATTAATTGAAGCAATTTATCCCCTCCATACACACACAATTTAAATGTTCTATGAAACTCCTATTGACGTAAGCTGCTCTTGTTTCAGATTTTCCTCTGCCTTAAACTTTTAGGAAAGATCTGACTCTGAAGAGGTGAGATCTGTGATCACAAGCAGTAGCAAGAAGCAAAACTAACAGACTTATCTTCATGTGTGTCAATATGTTCTTACGACTTAGCACTGACTTTTTTGAAGGCTGAAGTAGGGGTTCTGAAAGATAATCTGAGATGTGCTGCAGCAACTTCTTTCTCCATAGAAGCTTATTTACTCATCTGTATTGCTGATATTGTCTCCTTCACGTTGATCTGAAGTGTTCTTTGTCATAACCACTCTCCCAACCTGTTTTAGAATCCCATACCTCCAAATGTATATGGAGCATCTTGTGAAAAAGAGTAAGAGTTCTTTTTCACAAGATGCTTAGCAGTGAATGCATACTGAGTGACAACATTTTGCTAGGTTAGCTTGCTTTAATTAACATAGACAATATTCAGACTACTTTACAGAAATGAAACCTTACCGTACTCATTTAGAAATGGGTTATTGATTTAGAAACATGAAGTAACTTGCTCAAACTTACATAGGTACAAAGTAGTAGAACAGAGCTACAACTCCATCTCATTTCAACTTAACTTTATGTAGATCAGCCATCCTCCCAGAAAATACAAAAATATGAAATGTGAAGATACCTGCCAGAGTCCATTTAGACCAAAAGACTATCTGTATCATTGCATTTGTCATATTAGATCTCTTGAGAGGTTTTGGGTTTTTTTTTAGCATACAAATTGTTTTATTTGCAATTTATATCCTCAAGACCTAGTGTGTGACCTAGAATGTAGATACTTACAGAAACTCAGTAGATATTTATTGAATATATGAGTATTAAGCTTCTATAATTTCAATTTCACTCATAAAACTTGTTTTGCTCTAGCCATCTTGGCTGTCTTGATGTCCTTTCAATAAATCAAGCTTGCAACTTCTTCAGATCCATTTTTTTGTCTGCTCTGATTGGCTTCCCTTGCCTTCCTATCGTTTGCTTGCATAATTTAGGTTTCTACTCAGATCAACCACCTTGGAGTGTGTGTGTGTGTGTGTGTGTGTGTGTGTGTGTGTGTGTACACATGCACTATCTAAATAGTATCCCTTCTATCATTCTCCATTCCATTTCTAAAAAAAAATGTTTATTTATTTTTGAGAGAGAGAGAGAGAGAGAGAGAGAGAGACCTAGTGTGAGCAGGAGAAGGGGAAAGAGAGAAGGAGACAGAATCTGAA
>NC_043712.1:15808880-15821493 GCF_006229205.1 Suricata suricatta | reverse complement strand
GGGGAGGGATGGGAGAAGATCTGAAGTGGGCTCTGTACTGACAGCAGTGATCCCGATGTGGGGCTTGAATTCAGTAACTGCAAGATCGTGACCTGAACCGAACTTGGATGCTCAAGTGACTGAGCAACCCAGGTGCCCCAGAGGTCTCCCCTCATATCCAGAGGAAAGCACATGTGAGAACATATCTAGAAGGCACCATTTGCAAGCCAAGGAGAGAGACTTCATTGGGAACAAACCTTGCTAGCACCTTGTTCATGGACTTTCACCCTCTAGCATTGTGAGGAAATTAATTTCTATTATTTAGGCCACTCAGTCTGTGGTATTCTATCTAACATTATATTCTATTCTTGTATGTTTTTCTGTTTCTTCTAGAATATAAGTTCTTTAAGAACAAGAGAGTATCTCTTGTGCCAGTGCTGAATCCCTAAGAGCTAAAATAGTGCCCACACATAGTGGGTGGCTAATAAAATTTTATTGAAAATATAGACAAACACATGTTAATTGAAGTTACTTTCAAATAATCATATACCTGTAGTTTTAAAGGTTCTTAGATGTCATCTGGGCCAAATTGCTTTCCTGGTGAGAAGGTTGTTCCTTGCTTGACCTCTCCATTAAGGAAGAGTTACACTTCTGAAACAGAACATTTCATGCCTATTATCATTCTTAGGAAGGAAATTCTTTTAGTGACTTCAAATACCATCTCCTTCCTCTAAATACAGACTTACCTAAAAATTATCTTGCCAAGTTCACCGGTATTTTCTAATTTCTAATTTTTTTTAATGCTTTATTTATTTTTGATACAGAGAGAGACAGAGCATGAGAGGGGGAGGAGCAGAGAGAGAAGGAGACACAGAACTGGAAGCAGGCTCCAGGCTCTGCGCTAGCTGTCAGCACAAGGCCTGACGCAGGGCTCAAACCCACAAACGTGAGAGCTGACCTGAGCCGAAGTTAGAGGTTTAACCGACTGAGCCACCCAGGCGCCCCGGTATTTTCTAATTTCAAACTGACTGAACAATTTTCTTGACCCTTCAGTGACAGTTGACACTGTCATAATACCTCAACTTTGGTTTTTTTTTTTATTTAAGTTTATTTATTATTTTGAGAGAGAGTATGTGTGAGTAGGGGATGGGCAGAGAGAAGGAGAGAGAGAGAATCCCAAGCAGGCTCTGTGCTATCAGCATGGAGTCTGATGTGGGGCTCAAATTCATGAACCATGAGATCATGACCTGAGCCCAAACCAAAAGTCAGGTACTTAACCAACTGAGCCACCCAGGTGCCCCTCACCTTTGTTTTCTTAATGCCATCATCTTCTGGTATTCCTTTGGCCTGTCTGATCAGCAAACTTATAAAAACCTTTGTTGACTCTTCAATTTATTCTTTCCCATTAAGTAATGATGTGTCATTCTTGCATTTTTCCTTATTTCTCTTATTTGCTCAAACTACATTTCCTTGGGCAATTTCTTCCACTCTAGGACTCTTCTCGGTCCTATTGTCTACAAATCTGACTACTCCTGAATTTAAGCTTTTGCCAAGATCATCTTGTTGAACTCTGTATCAACATAAGTCAGTTCTTTGTAGATCTCCTCATAGGGATGCCTGTGTTAACATGAGCACACAGTCAATATTTCTGGAATGAGCTTCATTATCTTCCCTTTCTCTCACCCTTCTATTACTCTCAGCCTCACTCTCAGGTCTACTGGTCTTATACTCTTATGTATTTCCTGCCAACTATTGTCATTATCGGACATTGAAGTCAGAGACTGGAACTTATCGAGGACCCCCAAATTGTCCTTCACCATCTACTTTAGAAACAGCTGTTAAGTGTGTTTGCTCCACTGAGAGGACTCCGATTTTCCTGCAGCTTAGTTTCTTCCTCAGTGAATGCTACAGCCTTATGTGGTTCTGAATCCCCCTGCAGTTTCAGTCACAGGTATCAGAACTCTGAGCACCTTCAAAGCTAGGGGCAGAGTAAGCTATTGAATGTCAAACATTCAGAGAAAACCTGTCCAATCAGTAAATTCACAAGGAGATTCCATAATCTCATGTTATCCTTAAAGCCCCCAGGAGAAAGAGAACTAAGCTTTTTTTTTTTTGATGAATATTTGATAAAAATAATTTTAAAGATATTTAAAAATTTAACATGAAAAAATTCATTTTTCCCCCAACTGCAAGGAGTCATTTCAGTTGTCTTGACAGCACTGAGTGAATAATTTGAACTGAAGGGGTAAAGTGGGAGAAGTAGCTTTGCTGAATACAATTCTCTCTCCTCTTCCCCCCAGTTCTGACACAGCACATTAATCAACCTCAGTTGACTGTCTGTCTCATTCCTCTCTTAAATAATACCTGTACCAAATGTGAGATGATGCATGTGTCTAATTCCTAGAAGAGATGGCTCCAGATATGGAGTTCATGGGAGAAAGGATGCAATTATAGAAGTGTGGTCGAAGGAGGCCGAGGTGTGCTTGAGGTTGCTGGAGTTTTATATCTTTCGTTTTAACTGATTCCTTATAAATCTTGGAACATCAATTCTCAACTAATAGAACTAGAATAGGTCTTACAGAAAACTTCATTCAAACCCCTGATTTTACAAATAAGAAACTGAGGCCCAGAGAGATAAGTGATAGTGTCAGCATAAGGGACATAGATTCTTTGAATGTTATCCCAGCAAACAATTTACTAAATCATGCCATTTGGGTCAAATAATAGCATTCTATTTAGGCTCTATTTTCTCAGCATATAATCTTTCCTCAATTCCTTGCCATTTGGCCACTACTTTATTGAAAATGCTCTCTTTTACTAGTGGCAAATTCATAGTCACCAAAGTCTTTCATTCTTACTGGACATCCTGAACAAGTTACACAGTTACACAGACCATCACATTTTTCATGAGTTTCTTCTCTGAAAATCAATTTCCTTAGCTCTTTTTTTTAAACTAAAAAGCAACAACAACAACAACAACAACAACAACAGCATAAAAAAAACAAAATGAAATACCTGGCATTGGCTCTTAACGTTCCTGTCTATATTTTTCAGTGTGCCAGTAAGTGCTTAACCGCTGGCTCTCTGAGGTGTGGAGTGGAAGAGGGACCTGATTTGAAGTGTGCCAGTGTCATGGTTTAAATACTCCTGGGGCACCTGGGGCAGCTCATTTGTTAAGCATTTGACTTCTGGCTCAGGTCATGATTTAGCAGTTCATGAGTTCCAGCCCTGTGTAAAACACTGTGCTGACAGTTCAGAGCCTGGAGCCTGTTTCAGGTTCTATGTCTCCCTTTCTCTCTGCCCCTCTCCCACTCATACTCTGTCTCTCTTTTAAAAAAATAAACATTAAAAAAATTAAATATTCCCAATATGGCCTTGTGCAAGCTACCAAAGTGATAAGTCTGTGAATACAGAATTAGGAGGGAATTTGCAAAATTTGTGGGACAAGCCTGCATTCCACCCACAGCTATTTTAGGCTTAGTCCCTAGATTTCTCATTTTTGCCTCTATTCACAAATATATGCAATTGTTTGCATAGCTGTTATTGTATTTAAATGACGACGCCAAATTTATCCCAGAAACTCTCTTTAGTTTCACCCAGCATTTCCACCCACTATCTGCTCTCCACCTTATGTTATATTTGCATGTAACTGAAATCACTGGTCTCCTTCAAATTTGCCATTTTCAACATCACAAACTTACTTTCAACTAAGCTCAAGTTGCCATACCCTTCACTTTTGGCTTTCTATTCATTCTTGCCATACATTTAATCAGCACCTGAGCCCTATTAAATCTGTATACACATTAGCAGGTAACCCCTATAAAATCCACATACTCATTAACAGTTACATCCAAACTCTCATTTCCTCATTTTGTGAGCCCCAGTTTACTTGTGTCACTGAAGTGGAAGCTAAACCATCCTCCTGCCTCAGATATCTCCTTTGACAAATGTATCATTCACATCTACAAAGAACTAATTTTTTTCTAAAAGTAGGAACATTCCATTTACCACACTAAAAAATGTAAAATGAGGAATGTTCATTCCCCTGTTGTGTAAAGGATTCACTGTTCTGTAGATCAGAAGTCTTGCACATGGTGGCTAGATTCTCTGTTCAGGGTATCACAAGGCTTCAATCAAGGTGTTACTCAGACTCAGTGCTATTTTGGAACCTCCGAGGATAAAAAACAACAACAACAACAACAACAACAACAACAAAACCTGTCATCCTCTTCCAAGCTCATTCTTGTTGTTGACAGAATTTAGTTCCTTGTGGTTGTAGGACTGAAGTCTCTGTTTATTTGCTGGTTGTCAATCAAATGTTGCTCTCAGCTCTTAGATGCCACCTGTATTCCTTGCCATCTGGTCACCTTTATCTTTAAGTCAACAACAGTGAATCAGAAAATGGTTTTCTCTTAAA
Organism: Suricata suricatta; assembly: GCF_006229205.1. NCBI lineage: Eukaryota > Metazoa > Chordata > Mammalia > Carnivora > Herpestidae > Suricata > Suricata suricatta. Next base: position 15,817,097 of record NC_043712.1, on the reverse strand, counting down.
TGGCTCATGTGATGGGGCCCCTGGATGGCTCAGTCAGTTAAGCGTCCAAATTCCACTCAGGTCATGATCTCACAGTTCGTGAGTTCCAGCCCCGCATTGAGCTCTGTGCTGCAGCTCAGAGCCTGGAGCCTGCTTGGGAGTCTGTGTCTCCCTTTCTTTCTGCACCTTCCCCACTTTCATCCTGCCTGTCTCTCTCTCAAAAATAAATATTTAAAACAATTTTAAAAGATAAATAAATGGCTCGTGATTAAGTCAGGCCTATCTGTATAATCTTCCTTCCGATAATCTTCCTTCCTATAATCTTACAATCATCTGACCTGAAAACTTTATTATATCTGTAAAATAAATCCCTTCATAGAAGTACCTAAGTGCATTGAATAACTAGGAGAAGGTATATATACATATAAACATATAGTAGAGGCCAATAATCTTAGAAGACTATCTTGGATTTTGATCACCATACTGTTAGGTCTTTGCTTGGGAAGCCCTCCCACCACTGCCTTCCTTAAAATCCTATAGGTGAGAACTAAAGTATCACCCTTGTATCGAAGCTTTTTATTCACAATCCTAAACTTCTACTCTCTTTTTAGTACTGTTTAACTCAACTTCTTGCCTGCTTTCTTCACATTATCAAAATCTATTGTCATTTTATTAGCTTGCTTGTTTCCTTTTCCTCCACTAGATGCATGCTCTATGAAGGCAAAGAAAAATTTTCATCTTGTTCAGCAATTTATCAATAGCATTTTATGCTGTAAACTCTTAATAAATATTTGTTAACAAAATTACCAAATGTAGAAATCAAAATATAATTTGTAATAAATTCTCTTGTTAAATCATTTAATGCTTAATGATGACATGTGAAGGTGTAATAAATTGTTTGGAAGGACATCCTACTCTTCAAAGAAACTTCCCCCATATTATCATCTGAAATTGTTGGTAGTCAGGGTAGCAGTTAAGTACATTTTTCTTTTCTTTTCTTTTTCTCGTTGTGGAAAATTTAAACTATACATAAAAATATAGATGGTAATATAATGAACTTTAATATACTTGTAATTCACTTTCAATAATTTTAGTTGGTATTCCAACTGTGATATCTAAATTCTCCTTTTTTCTAAATTATTTTAAGTCAAATCTGGGATATCAAATCATTTCTTTTATAAATACTGTGCTATATTTTCCTAAATAATAATGATGAGTACTTTGTTAATATCATCAGATATTATCTAACACCCAATGCATGTTCAAATATTCTATCTGTTGATATATTTGACTCACCATTTAATTAAAGTCTAAATATTGCATTTTTATATCTTTTAAATCTTTTATTCTATAATTGAGATTTCCATTTAAAAATTGTCATTGATTTATTGGTATATGGTATAATGTCACGCCTTCCAAATTCGACGAACTGCTTCCTTTTTGTTGGTTCTACTGTAACTGTCTTGGTTCTCTCTCTCCTGTGTTGTCATTGCTCCTAGGCTCTTAACTAGACAGAACTGAGAATATTTTAGATAAAGAAGTATCATGAATTTATATAATATTTTCAATTCAGATTTAAAATTTAGGGTTTTTACACAACTATTTTGATTTTATACTTAAATTGCGTATCTATTACGTTGACACTCTTGATTCTTAATCAACAAAATTTACATTATTACTTACTTGCATGTATATATAATGTGCAAATGTGTGTATATATGTATAAAATCACTTAAAATATCAATATTTTAAAAAATCAATATTACTCCTAATAAGACTACAGACAGTGGTTTAAAGATTACTTTGTAGTTTTTGTCTCTTGAATATATACTATTAGGGATAAAAGAAACAATAATTTTGTGTTATAAAATTACTGAAATTAACTTTTGTTTCTCTGTTGTAATGCAACCAACATATAAGCAATTTGGTTGATTTGTTCAAATACCTTTATCTTTCCTTTTTAAATTCAATTTTGTTTTTAATTTGTAAAACATTTACATGGTTCGTAATTAAAAACTACAAAACAGTGTATGTTTAGAAAAGTATTATTTTCTTCTCTGTCCCACCTCCACCTTCTTCCCTGGCCCTATAGGTGACTATTTTTATTCGATTTGATTTATTTTTCTATTTGTGTGTGAGGGGGGTAGGTATGTATGTGTATGTTTCCCTCTTACATCTAGAGAAGGAAGCACACTTAAAACACTGATCTGCACCACCCTCCTCCTCTTTTACTTAGCAGGGTGTGGTGGAGATATTCCATGATCTCAACAAAGAGATCTTATTTATTTTTACATACTTTTATGGAATTTCATTTTGGAAATACATCCTGATTTATTCAAACAATTCATTATTGAAAGGTCTGCATATGTTTGTAATTATAAAAAATGCAATCTTATAATCACAAAAAATAAGGTGTAGTAAAAAACATGTGCACGTGTCATTTCATATTTTGACACCTTAAATTTTGATGAAGGTGCTGTGAATGGTAACAAAACTTGCTGAGTCTGCTGTCCCCCTACCTTTCCTAATATACCTTTTTCTCCAGGGAAGAATGCTTACCTGCTATGCTGTGTGAACTCTATGTCAAGCCCCACTTCAGAATCTTTAATACATACAGAAATTACTTTCTCTCATACCTCTCTCTAGATATATTTTATTCATTATTCAGGTCACATATTGAACTTCAACTTTTCCATATATTGTTGCATGCCCAATTTATCTACTGTTGCATTCTTTCTGCTTTGAAATTGCATAACAGGATTACTCCCCTTGGAACATAATTAGTAACCATCCTATAGTTTTATTGAGATGTGGCATATGTCAGTATCATATTATTACAATGAAATATTACATTCTTGTAAGGCAAAAACCATCACATTTTTCTATATCACTCATAGACTCTATCATTGAATTGATTACAATATAAGCATGCAATAAAAGTACTTACTGAATTGAATTAAATCAACTTGGATTGATTCTCCTGGATCATCAATATTTTCTGAGGCATGATATACAGTTGTTCTATTGTGAGCAAATATACCTTTCTGAAGCCCAAGGTAGAATGGAGCTTAAAAAAAAAATCGTTTCAAGATCTATCTTATCTAACAAAGGAAAACAAAGGACATATAATATGTACAACACAACCAGGGAGGGGTATTATTGTGGGTCTGATTTAAAGGTACTGACACCAGGTTGCATAGGTGATATAATGATAGAAACACATATTTAAAAGTTGCTCGGAAACCTATAATGTCCATAAACAAAATGCCTCACTGAAAAGAATCAGTATGTAATAGCAAAAGAGAAATAGAGGATTTTTGATTAGTGGAACTGGATCTAAATCAGTTTTGTCACTTTCCAATTATGCTACATTGAACAAATTACTAAACCTCATTGAGACAAAAGAGATAGTAATAAGAGGCTCAAATGCCTGATAATAGGATTGAATATCACAAAATATTAAAATGTGATTTTTGAGTCTGTCATTGCTAGTTATAATTTCATAAATAAAGAAATAAAACCAAGAATGGTGAAATGATTTCCATACAATTACATAAAGAGTTTCTATCAGTTTTAGAACTTGAAGTCAATGTCTTTATTTTGGATCCAGTTATACTTCTATCAGGGTTTCAGTATTTCACTATACTTCTTTTAAGCATGGGTAGAGTACCCTTGCATTGCCTTTTTCTACTAGTTTTAATAAATCAGGTATATGAACACATACTGTTTAACCACTTTGGACTTGTCTGCTGTATTTTCATTTAGAATTTTCATAATATTTTTGTTTTTTTACTACTCAATGTGGATTTTTTTTCTATTAGAACCTGCCGCTTCATTGAATATGGACCAAAAATTATCACTTGCAGAGTCATGATTTGCAATCACTTCAAGCTGTCAACCCGAAAGTGAATAGCTCTGAGTTTTGTAATGTATTCTTAGAGTTAAGTGGTCTTTCCAAATAAGAATTTTTCTTATTATGTTTAAGAAAATTAGCATAGCATTCCCTTGCTCCTCAGTCTTTCAGGTCTTCAATGTCAGTTCCTGAAGTAACTAGAAGACCTGCCAAATCTGACCTTCTTTAAACAACATCTCTCTTTTTTTTCAAGAAGAAAACTGTAAAGATCAAGTCACAGCTGCACGTAGTACCTAATTAAACAAGTGTAAGAAAGCAGAGAAAGGTCAGGTTGTCAAAAATCATTGCTGTATCTTTACTGGATTGTATTTAAAGACTGATTGCAGCAAGGAAAATAACTCAATAAGGTGTATGAGACTGGAATAACAAATGAACTCAAGGGGCAGACATCTTCCTGGCATATAACTAAAGATTTCAAGATAAAACCTAGGAAACAAACCAAGGGAAATGAAAGAGAGAGAATATGTGGTGAGTAAGACAAACCGCTGATATTAATACGGAAAAGAGGTTCCATAGGCCAAGTTCAAGAAAGAAACAGGACAAAATTACAGATGATAGTTCATCAGATTGATTTTTTTTTCCTTTTTAAATCAAGGAGTAAAAAGAATAGGTGTGTGAGAGATGATGCAAGAAGAGGTAGCTGTGATTACATGATTAAGATAAAATAGAAAAGGAGAAATTAAATATTTTATATTACTAAAACACATTCAGTTAGCTGTGGAGAATATTTTTAATTACCTATAATGATTCAGAGCTTCCTAGGTTACATGTCATTTATCTGATGGACTGTGTAGGCAACTTGTTTTTCTTCTGTACTTCCTTTCAGTGTGAATCAAAGTCAGACCTCTATAGAGCCCACCCCAAGGAAACCAAAGTACACAAGCATTGCTCCAAATTAGCAGCTTCTGCCTTGAGAAAGGGAGAAAGAAAAACATTTTTTTCTTCCTCAAGTCTACTTTATTTTTGAAATATTGTAGACATACGCCCATGGGAAATTTTGTGGGGTGCTAGTTAGCATCTGAGTGTAATTTTCAGTTCAGTACACTTTGGTCTGTTTCTCAACTCTCCTCAGTCTCTGAGGACATGGTATAATCTGAAGGATAGGCTTTGTAGCCTGTGGGAATGAATTGTTTGTGGGTTTTTTTGTTTTATTTTGTTTTGCTTTTTGCAAGTAAGCTGGAATATGTATTTTGCATGTTGTTTGAGAAAACCTATCATTTCAAGGAAGAAAATATACAATAGAGTAACCACCTAAGCAAATAAATGTAGGTACAGAGGTGTGTGTGTAATTAAAGTAGTTCCTAATTCATTCTGTCAGGGGTCCTAAGAAGTCTTTTATCCAGTGACATCATTTAAATATTTATGAACTAAGTTATAATAGAAGCTAAGAAAAAAATACAAGAACAGGGGAAAGTACATTTTTATTACTCTGACAGATGAGAATTCTACCTTTTCCTTGAACCCTCTGAATGACATGGGTTCCATCTTGGCATGAATAACTGACAATGCATTTAAATAGTGTACCGTTGCAAGTATAATTGCAATTTGTTGTAATTTCTGCTCAAATTCTTCCCTGACACAGTTGATTTATTTTGCAAATCAGTGCATCTAGAGGGTGTACTGTGTCGCATTATGGGCCTTTGATATAGAACCTTTGTTTTATAACAGGGAAAATAATTAGCTTTTGGATAAGCTTGAGTTGTGATGTCAGGCGCTATCCGTGGTGCTGAAAGAAGTTATTAGCGCTGAGCTAATGAAGGCACTCAGCCAGGCTCTGCCACCTTACTAATTTGTCTCTTTGGGATTTTAGTAAAATTAAAAATGAGATAAGCACAAAATAGAATTGGTTTTATAAGGGGGGGAAAGGCTAGTAAACTTGTGGTAGTAGCTATGGAGACCCCTGATAAAGCTAAATTTAAGGGAAATTTTCATTTATCCACAGTTTGTTATTCAAATGTTATTTCCCTTAGTGTTGGTGATGGGACTGGTTAGGCATATTTTAATGAATGTTATAGAAGTTTCCCTATTTGGGATTTCAAAGATTTTTTTTTGTAAATTATCAGCAAGTTGCAATGTCAGCATCCACCCTATGCCACATAAGAGTCTAATTTCAGGGTATTCCTTTCCAGGGTACAAAGTAAATTTTCATTAAAGTAAATATTAGAGAAGAGGTGGAGGTAAATGAATGAAAGTTGGTATTGAAGAAATAGTATGATATCGAAAAGTAACTAATGCTTGTCTCTCTGTATCTCTTTAAATTGCTAAAACACAATCTAATTGTTAAATGCCTTATGTTCCCTTTGATTTTTGATACATTGGAATTTGTTTCCATTGCAACCAGTAGCATGTGTAACTTGATGCTGGTTAGGGCGATATTTAGGCTCAGCTCTAAATAAAATCACCACCACCTGGTTATTTTATACTCTTATTAGGTTATAAAATACCACTCAGGTATACAACAGTAATCACAAAGCAACAATGCTGGGGGAAAAATAATCACGTTAAATTGACCTTCATGAATAACAAGTGAGGTTCCATTTCACTTCATTTCTGTTCATTTTAAAACCAGCATTAGCTTTTCTGGCACATAATTTTTCATTGTTTGCTGAACACAGCTCTATTAGAATGATTCACTGTCTTTAATATTAGTGATTATGGTCCATTTCAATTACACAGTGTGTTATATATAGTTTGTTGTACTGCTCTCCATATCTCTGCTATTTGACTCTGCTGGAAAAGATTAAATGTAGCAGGGTTAGTAAGAAGTTGGGGTTCTGTAGGTGGAAAGGAACCCCTATAAACAATTATGTGGTAATGTGAAGAAATTTTCACAGGCTTTTCAAGATACTAAGATGAGATTAAGTCATTTTATTATGACATTTGACACTAATACTGTAATTATCATCTCTACCTTCAGTGCATGTTTTTGTAAATACATAAAATTCATGGAGATATAATTTACATAAATAAAACCATTCATTTAAATGTATACTCTGAAGAATTTGATAGTATACTCATAAATCTTTCCTACAATTGAATACTTCTACCACTCAAACATGTTTTCTTATATTCTTTTCTAATCTGCTCAACCATTCACTTTAAGTACTGTGATATTATTTCTACTACAATTAATTAATTTGACATTTGTATAACTGCATATAATGAAATAGAGACTATACCCTTACGTGTTTGACAAAATTGTGGGATTCACTCATGTTGTATTTTTGAATAATTGTTTTATAGTTTATTATACATTTTCCATAAATCCCATAATTTGATTATGCATTCATGTCAGATAGACATTGGGCTGTTTCAATTTTGGGGCTACTTTTAGCAAAGTGGCTAAAACCATTTGTACACATTTTGTGTATGGATATGTTTTCATTTATTGTGGGTAAATACCTAGGTTGCAATTGCTGAATTGTATGGTATGAGTATGCTTAACTTTATTAGAAATTGCCAAATGTTCTCCAAACTACCATTTTTAATCTTATCAATTTTATGGCACATGTAATGTCTGTATATCTAAATCAACACTTGGTATTTCTAGACTTTTAAATTTTATTTATGCTAGGATTATGTTAGTATTTCCTTGTGATTTAAAATTAATTTCCTTAATAACTATTAGATTGAAAAAAATTTTATGTGCTTATCATACATTATGTTATTTTCCTTTTTAAAGTGTAAGTTTTCAATTTGCCCACCTTTTGGGATTCTTGTACTTTTATTAAGTAGTAAGATTGTTCATCATATTCTCTGGGTAAAAATCCTTTGTCAAATATATGTATTTATATTATTTTCTCTTAAATAGACAGGTTTTAAAAAAATTTATTAATAGTGTCTTTAGATGAAGTCCACTTTAATATCTTATTTATTGTTCTTTTTGTGTTCGAAGAAATGTTTGCTCATCACAAAGTTGCAAAGATTTTCTCTTATATCTTGTCCTAAGTTTTGACAAATGTTTGTACACATGGAACTGTTGCCACATCAAGACTGTAAACCCCTTGCCCCAAATCTACCTCATACCTTTCTGTATTCTCTGCTTCTGCCCCTTCTGAAACCCACCTACTTGTCCACAAACAACCAATGAGTGATATGCCTGTTGATGAACATTTGGCTTATTTCTCACCTACACCTATTACAACTAAAGTGGTGTATACAAATCTTTGAACAAATGCACTGCGTTCACTGGGTAAAAATCTAAGAGTAGAATGGCTGGAACTTATGATAGGTGCATATTTAATTTTTGTTTTTATTTTATTTTATTTTTTTATTTCCATGCATTTTTTATTTAAAAAGCTTTTTTTGTAACTTTATTTTTTATT